>NW_014577279.1:258281-278632 GCF_000485595.1 Priapulus caudatus | reverse complement strand
TTTTGTTAATTTGTCATCTAATTGTGCTAGAATATATCATAGTAATCAATGTATAATGTTATGCTGGTTATTACTGCTTTTTTATCTTGGCTGTTCCTCTTACCTATTATTATTCTGTATCATTTCCGCTTCCATATCTGGCTGTTTTTTTCCTAATTGCGTCATATATCCTATACGTAATGTAACTTTATAGTACACAATCAATGTATAATGTTACGCTGGTTATTACTGCTTTATCTTCGCTGTTCCTGTTACCTATTATTTAATTGCGCGTATATTGCGCGTATTGCGCGTATTGCGCGTTAATTGCGCGTATATCCTATATGTATGTATGTACTAGGGTCCCTATATACAGAGGGGTCTGTATAGANTGTTATAATAAAACATCATGTCATCTGTTTGTAACCAGCTGTGTCACGGCGAAATCACACAAAGACTGACGAAATTCTCGGGTTCCGAACGTTTGCGCGGTCAGAGTGTAAATGTCTGGCAAGTACATGGTATATCGGCGCATTGCAATTTTGGGTAAGCACACGCTGCTTTCCACCTCCGTACGGAGCTGGCCATTGGAGCGTTGCAAAAACGTCGTGCAGGCGTACGAATGACGCAATCGGCGCCGCGTAGGTGTGTTCCTGGATTCCGGCAGACAGTTTACGATTGCACCAGCGCAACGTTACGGAACGCCGAATTTCCGCCAGTGTTTTATGTGATTTTGCGGCAGAGTCAGTGTAGCGAATAGAGGATCAGTCTATATGTTCGTAGCAAGTAGAACACTGCTGTGAATTGAAACAAAGGATGGAGTAGAATAGTTGTGTCTTGTCTTGTAATCGGTTGTGAATTCATCGAGCGTCGAGCGGGATTGGGTCGAGCTGCTTTCGTACCTGCTATAATTACTAAGTCACTGGTGACAACGATGAGCAATGGCGCGTTAGTGGGTGCATAGCAGCATTTACCACGGAACTTGACAGGAACTGTCGCAATAATGTGAAAGAGAGTAGTAGAAAACATTAAGAATTTCTGTGTACGTTAGATTTTAGATTTCGTAATTTTTAGCATTATATTTTATTGAAACGTTTCAAGTGCCTGTGGGCGTCGCGTAGAGCCACATGCCAAATTTATAAAATTGGTGATCATCTCGGTTGTTAAAACTGCTAAAGTAGGTGGTTTTCAGCGCTATTTCTCGAATAAAAAAAAAAAAGAAAAGAAACAATAAAATCTCGCAATCGATTTCAAAAAGTTTTGCTTACGTTTTAATGTTAACAATAAAGGCAAATGGGTCCTTGGATTTTGTTTAAATATTTATATTTTATGATGTTATGGTTTTTCGTTCACGAGAATTGTTGCCGATTTAGAAATTCACTACATTTTTTTTTGACAGTCTTTTCAATTATTTCCTAAATAAAGCATTTAAAAAATTCTAGGAACCTTTTTTAGTTCATGTTATGAACAACTTATTGTTAAAAGTTTACGGTCCAACTCTTCTGTTTCTGAGAAATAGCAGAAAAAACATGTTTTTGTTAAATTCACAATTTTTGCCGTTAATTAATTAGCGATGAATTAAAAAAAATAATAATGTTGTGAGAGCATAGAGACTCATCTCTCGCCATGTAATGGATATGAGTTTGATTGAATTTGGATGAGTAGTTATGTTGCAATGCCCCTTTACAGTGTTACCTGCCGTAAACCCAGGCTTACAGTAGTCCTTAATAGTATTCATATCTTATTCTGGCATTGGCTCGGCCTTAGGTATAGTGCCTACGAGTCGTACTTCGGTAGGCCTACTCGTGCTCGTAAAGTTATATTATAATAGTTAATAATAATATCAAAAATAATTTATATCTTCCATAAAGCGTTTATTTAACAAGCCCATTTGGCACTTTAGCCTAGTTTAGTACAAATTCCATATTATGAATTTTGTAGATATTGTAAAACTATCGTCACCACTATCAGTATCACACCACCCACCTGCCACTCCCCTTTCATTTGGTAATTTACAACACCCACTACAACGGTTGTAGTTACTTACATCACTTGCATGAATGCAACAGTCATATTTCTTGCCCAGTAATAGCTCTAGAACTATAGCCACAGGCACTTGGGACAGAGTCAGTAAAAACTAAAAATAATATGAACACACATTCACAAATAGGCCCTACTACCGTACCCCTCTGTTACAGTTCCACTGTTGCAACACTGTGTATCATTCAACTTTCCTTCATAAAAACCTATGTAAAAACTAACGCCGAACGCTCCCGCACTCGCCGCGGTGAGTGTGCTGTGACGCTATGATAATAATATATATAGACATATATATATATATATATAATATCATATATATATATATATGATATATATATATATGATATATATATATATATATATATGTATATTATTATATTCGATATATATTATTGCTCTGTCCCAAGTGCCTGTGACTATATAGCCCTCTGCTCCACCGCAGGCCTGCGGCGGAGCGGCTTATCCCCTAATTTCGCTTTAACCTGGCTCTCAACATTGGAGACTGAATCTCCCGTGGCTCGGATGACCACGTAAAATGGCGGTCCCTGCGTAATTATCCACGTAACCGTGGGCTACGCAAAAAACTCTAGATCCAGATATTAAGGTGGAAATGCTGCTAATATTTTTTTAATGTGTGATATTTACTTTTTTAACAGAATTGTCTTGGACAGAAACTGCTCTGAAAATGGAGCGCATGGTGAAAACATCTGCAGTACTTCGCCACGCAGCCTCTCTGTTTGAGCATGCGCTTACACTAGAGGGAGATGACCTCGTTGATGAACATGTTGAACTGTTCAATGCGGCAGAGAAAGAGTGGATTGAAGAGTTAGGGCCTGCTGTGGATGAAGATCTCGAAGAATTTAAAGATTATTAAAGGAATATTATGTCCATTGATTATGCAATGTTGGTGAATGCTAGAGTAACTGTCACCTTGTGTAGTTAATAAGTACATTACCTTATAGCCAAACGCGTATTAGTTTTGTCAATATCACTGCTGGTTACTAAGAAATGTCTAATTGAAATCCGCTCAGTCCAAGAAATGTTTACAGTTTACGAGTTTCACTTTCAAACCACTGCCAGCGAAGCGGGTGTGATACAGATTTATAGTGCACTGGACATTTTCGCACGCATGCTCGGCCGTACGCAATGCTATCATCAGTGATTTTTTAAACACGGACGCTTGTTGATAAGGAACTTTTTGTCAGGGCTGTCCATGTGCGTCCGTGATTAGTACGTGTGTTTTACTCCATTTCCATGTTTAGTCCGTGCCCTGGTTACTCAGGGCTGACACCTCCATTTCATCTGCATCCAAAACATACGGGCCGCAAAATGTTTAAGTCATCGGCGACTATCGCTTGACTCTTGGATGACATTTACGGCACGTAAATGAATATCAACAACCGATTTCAAGTCTTGCTTGTAATGTAACCAGCAGTGATATTGGACAAACTAATACGCGTTTGGCTATAACTATAAGGTAATGTACTTATTAACTACACAAGGTGCCAGTTACTCTAGCATTCGTCGACATTGCATAATCAATGGACCTATTATTCCTTTAAAGAAGATAGAATGTTTGATAGAACACAGAATGCTTGTGAATAGGTTTGTCATGCTTGTGATAGATTTAAAATAATATTAATTTTAAAAAATGTCCAGATTTTCTCTCCTAGTAAATCATTGGAATAGCCCCGCCTAAGTCGTCATTTTAAGTCATCATTATGCATTATGTACAAGTCGACGCCCTCAGACAGGTCCCATGTAATGCAGACAACAGTAATTTCCTATCTGTAGTCATCAGAAATGCGATGGCGTGCGCGCGCAGTGTATATGATCTAGGGGATGAGCTCGCATTTTTTTTCAGCTCGCACACCTCCCCCAGATTTCCCAGTGTATGCCGCCCAATGCAGGGTGCGAAGTTAACGCCAGTCCGGAGTCAATGCTCCCTGATTACTGCCCGGGCTCCGTGATTTGACATAATAATGCAGGAGTCCGCGTGACTCCCTGAAAATTCTGCTATACTAACTAGTTCGTTCCAGAGCAAGGCATCGCAGAATTACCGTATTTTTCCAGCAAGTTCAAAGAAAATTTGGCAGACGCGCACCGCAAATGTCCTGCAATGTCCAAACGTGTAATCAACAGCGGGTGTTTCAGATAGCCAGCGTGTGCCACGCCTGCCGCTAGTGCGTACGCTGTACGTGCATTATTTATTCATCATCGTTACTCATTAGAGGCTTAACCTCATGAGTCCGGGGAATCCGACCACCCGTAGTGGTCGCGAATCCACCGTTTCAATCTCAAACGTTCTAGTATCATTCTAAGGAGTTGTCCTTTGTCCATTCCTAATACTCGCTCAATTCTCAGTCATCTATCAGGCTGTCGGCACTTTCCTTGACATGCTGTTGTTATCCTGAACAGTGACTGCTTCTGCAGGGTAGAATTCTCCATTCGTACACAGTGACCAAGCATTCGATGTAATCCGCACTTGATAGACTTTCAGTGATTTGGCTCTGTTAGTCGGTAGATATCTGCATTGGGGTAGATAAATGCATAGTCCCAGTTCCCTGCCGCCTCTTGCATCAAGAGAGCCTCCGAAGGAGGTGGACGCTTGGCGCCGTTTGAAGCCTCTGCGCACTGTTTTACGTAGGAGATCTCACCCGTTCAACCTTCAGTTCGGCCATGAGGGCCAGCATTCAAGTTTCATGTTGCGCGTTATACATCAACCGTATCTTATGAGGCGCCATATATTTCCTCTTGTCTTCAGCTTCACTCGATGGCCTGTGAGCACCTGCTTCAACTCTGCGAACTTTTCAACAGCTGACGCAATATGGTGTTGGACAAACTTTTTGGAGTCGAGAGAGGAAAACAAGACGCCAAGATACTTGAACTCCGTAGTGTTAACGATGTTCTGGTCATCGAGCTTGACCAGTTGTAGCTGTTGTGTCATCGGTGTTACCATTAAAGACCACGTCTCTGTCTTCTTGCGACTTAGCGTGAGACCATACCTCGTAAACACTCTCTCCGTAATAATCAAACCTCTCTGTAGAGCCTCTTTCGTACGAAAAAATAGGACCATGTAATCAGCATAGAGGATGTTATAGCATGTTGTTGTTCCAGACGATGGATGCTTTGACCGTTGTTCTCTGTCAGTCGCCTCTGTTGGAATACAATAATCAAAATGTACGCCAAATTTGTCTCCTAATTCAGACTTCACCTCGTGCCACAATACTAAGTGCTGCGCTCCCAGCCTAATATCCAGTACCCTGAACAAAACTCTGTGCGGGATGGTATTATATGCTGCCGTCAGGTTGATAAATGCGCAGTGGAGTGGTACTCCACAGCCATTGATGATATTTCGTAGTATAAACACTGCTTCATCAGTCGATGAGTTAGTCCGAAAACCAAATTGTGCCCTGTCTAATCCCGAGTTCTACTGTATATCCATACATCTGGGGAGACACTATTGTAACCTAATTCAAGGGCCAGGACGATATGAGAAATCTATTACATAACGGCCCACCACAGTGACAAGCCGAGCATAGCATCACTGATCGAGGGGAAGGGTCGCGTCACCAAGGGGGAAGGGTCGCGTGCGGTAGAAATTTTCGTAAAAGGGGGAATTTGGGAGTAAGGGAACAGTTTGCTGAAGACAGCACCGAGCATAGACCGACCCTCGGCTAGATGGCGAACCATACGTAAGATGTTTTTGCTTGTATGTTAGTTTAGATTGTATGTAATAGTGATGGCAGTTGTTATGGTAATGCTGGTTAGTAATAAAGTTTAGTGTGTTTATAAGTACATACGTCGCTGTGATGTTAGCGTTCGAGATACTGCGGTTATATTCGCGTTGTCGACTCTATTCTCTTCGGGCGAAATATTTATATCCAGTCTTACAAATCATGTAAATAGTTGCTTGTTACTGCTTTGATTCGCTGTCACTTTGAATATGCTTATAGTAAATGAATAGTAAAGCAATGTCACAGAGAACATGGTTTACTTTACAAGTGTGTCAAATTGATTATATGTGTTTTGAAATTACCTAAATAAATATATCAACATCAAAGTTAAAGGCATGAAACGGGTTTACTGTTTGGACTTAACTACTTTATTTGAATTAAATTAAGGCTATAGTAACTGTTGAATTTTCCGAGTTTTAGTCTGTTAAAAATGAAAGAATGTACATTTACACGGCATCTCCTGGCCTGGAGGTTAAGATCTTTACAAGCAGACGATGAAATGGAATCTTCCTTGTAGGTGTCTATAATCGTGCTCACTGACTTTTGAAACAGCGGTGAGCCGATAAAATATTGCAAATAGCTGGAGAGAGTAACATGAGTTAGCAGAATTATTGCATAGAGTGCTTTAATGGAAAAGCTAATCTTGGCCCAATATTCTATTATGAGAAACATTGAAGGCATTTATACTGCACAAATGTTAGGGGCTAACCAAATAAATCGATGAGTGTGCCTCCTAAGGAAATTATTCGTTGTTGCTTTATTTCACGAAATGAAAATAGAGGAGCCGCTGTAGTGCAAGCGCCCAGCATTATATATATAGAAAAGCCACTGTACGCTGTGAAACATCAAGAGCAGACTATTCAAAATGCACCAGAGAATTCTCAGCAATTACGGGGAAGTGTTCGATCATCGGTAGTCAAAGAACGATTCATTTTTGGTCAGATCTGCCAAAAGATGGGCGCTATATAAAAACCTTGATAAACCTCGCTGATTAGCGCCGACCCCGGTTAGACCCTAGGTGTCTAAAATATGTACATTGGCTCACTTCTGAACCCAGTGAGTGCGGTAGTAATTGGGTCGACATTGTCCTCAGAACTCACCTAAGATGTCACCTAGGTCCAAAACATTTAATTTTTGCCTGTAGATTTGCCAATCAGATGTGCGCTTATGCAGAAACGATCTGACAGACATTGCACAGCTGATTAGGTTTAATTATTTTACTATTTCTTAATTCATTTATACGCGCCATGCACACACGCCGCCTCATGAGATCACACGCGCTCATACACAACGACGCTGCTTAACTCGCAGCACACGCCGCCCACCACCAGCCGCACTCACGAACCCACGTCGCACACACAGATGGTGGACACACACGTCGCACAACACGCGCACACACGCGCTCAGCGCACAGGACCCGCACAGGGCGGGTGTAAGCAGCAACGACCGCACGAGCACGCACACACAGCGCTCACGGAAGAAAGGCACACGACACGTCACATGCACACGGTCATAGAGGAGCGCAGGAAGGCCGGTCCGCATTAGCGCCGCGGAACAGCTTCAGATGGTGCAAGCGCTAGATTCGCATCACGGCACACACGAAGCCGCACACAAAGTGGCGCACACGAACACGTGTGCGCAGCACGAGGCCGTAAGTGCGCACACACGCCTCACGCGCACGCCCTCACGGCGCACACACGTTCACACACACGCGCTCACTTACACACGCGCGCACACACCGGCGCGTTTAGAGCGCAACACGAGGGGGAGGCGCGAAGAGAGGAGGTTCCGGGCAGGTTGGTGTAGGCCGCAGGGGGGGCCGACGCGCGTGCCCGCGGAGTGCACGCCGCGGGGACCCACGCGCTCACGTTACACAGCGCCGCACACACAGCACTCACGCACACACGGTCGCATGCACACACGCGCTGCAACGCACGCGACGACGCACGCTTCACGCACGACAAGGGCCCGGTCGGAGCATGGGGGGAAAGGATTCCCGCACACACGCCGCTCACGCACACACGCGCCCACACCGGGCTCACGGCCGACAGTCACAACAGCGCCAGCACACACGCACACACGGTATCACACCACGCACACACGTCCGCAGCACAACGCACAACACGCCGCTCACAGCACACACGTTGGCACACACGCGTTCACGCACACACGCCGCTCATGCACAGCACAGCCGCCACACACGCGCCTCAACGACAAAAGCAACGGATGCCCGTCGCGCACAGCAGCCGCTTCACGCTACACGCGCACTACACCACACACGGCGATAGAAAAAAAAATCGTGACCCCTTAGGTCTTTGCCCCGCTCCCCAACCCAAAACTGCTTCCGGTGCGCCCTTATCGACGCTCGGAGTTGCTAATGTGCTGATTTTTGTTAATTTGTCATCTAATTGTGCTAGAATATCATAGTAATCAATGTATAATGTTACGCTGGTTATTACTGCTGTTTTCATCTTGGCTGTTCCTGTTACGTATTATTATTCTGTATCATTCCCGCTTTCATATCTGGCTGCTTTTCCCTAATTGAGCTATACGTATATCCTATATGTATGTATGTACTTTGTATTCGAAACTTGTTTATCATTACATTTATCGACGTTTGGCGCCGCTAGTGTGTAATTTTTGTCATCTAATTAATATACTATAATTTCAGGAGTGGATAATAGAGATTCTCTATTATGCACTCATGATAATATCCTAGTAATAATTTTATAATGTAAAGCTTATGATATCTGCATTCTTATCATGGCTATATTACGCAATATTCTGTATTATTTCTGCAATCATATCTGGCTGCTTTTTCCTAATTGCGTTTTATATACTATACGTAATGTAACTTTATAATAATGTACATACAAATGTAATCGCAACTTTTCTTCAATACGTTTTATCGACGCTGCTAATGTGTGGTTTTGGTTAATTTGTCATCTAATTGTGCTAGAATATCATAGTAATCAATGTATAATGTTATGCTGGTTATTACTGCTTTTTTATCTTGGCTGTTCCTCTTACCTATTATTATTCTGTATCATTTCCGCTTCCATATCTGGCTGTTTTTTTCCTAATTGCGTCATATATCCTATATACGTAATGTAACTTTATAGTACACAATCAATGTATAATGTTACGCTGGTTATTACTGCTTTATCTTCGCTGTTCCTGTTACCTATTATTATTCTGTATCATTCCCGCTTTCATATCTGGCCGTTTTTTTCTTAATTGCGCTATACGTATATCCTATATGTATGTATGTACACTTTGTATTAGAAACTTATTTTTCATTACATTTATCGACGTTTGGCGCCGCTAGTGTGTAATTTTTGTAGTAGATTAGATACATAGTCCTCCTCCTTGATTGTGGCGGTCATGCTTGATACATGTAGGCTATTGTAGTTTGGCATACACATGTACATAACTAAATATAAATAAATAAATATATATATATATATATATCAGCATGTGTTATAAAATGTTTACTTGCATTCAGAATTGCCGTTTAAGGGTACTTCTTTTATCTGAAACATGTTTTGCAGATAGACATCATCAATTATATAATAGAAGTCGATGGCAAAACGTGATTTCGGTTACGCATTTTCACACTACGACCGTTTTTAGACAGCCACTACTTGGGTAACGTATGGTGGTACTGTAATAAAATAAATAATATATAATCAAATAATATAGCAGTGGCCGTTGCTGCTGCATGCGTTGAGCTAGTTAATAAATTAAAAGTCAGAAGTAAACGAGGAGGAAGCGAAATGGTTGCTTCTGGTTTCACAGAATTGTAAATATATTTCTGCATTATAATTTATACACATTAATCAAATAAATATGTGATCATCCAGCTTCGTAAATGAATCAAAATTGGTTGAAACCTAAAACATCGGTTGGCCATGATGTGCTAGCGTATGGCCGATGCATGGCTGATGTGAAACAAGTGCATGCATGAGCCTATTAGCTGCTTCCAGTGGTCGATTAGCCGGCGAGTGAATCCAGATGAGAGACCGGATACCAGAGAAGCGTCGCCTGAGAGGTGTTGATCCTGCCCGCTAAGCGCGAATCTTGCGCGCAGTTCCGCGGCAAGGCGCACGCGACCGCGGGAACGTCCTACGAAAGTATCACGCTCTGGCAGCTATTGATCCGTGCGCCAAATCGAAAGGCCGGCGCACGGATCAACACACGATCGGCACACGCAGTTCCCAAGATTGGAGATCTGCTGACGCCACATGTAAGAACATCATTCATTGTGATAGATGAATCTTAACTGTACTGTGTGTCTAGTAGATGCCGCGATTTTATGGTTTGTACCATGTAAATGTTTGAACTTTTATGTAGTAATGTGAATGTAATGTGATGTAATCAAGAGTCCATTATTATAGCACATTATATATTAATGGGCTCTTGATGTAATGTGATGTAATGTCACGTGTGTAATGTATGTATGTTGTAAAACACAGTTGTTTCGTAAGCTTTCTGTTCTAGCATTTCATATAATTATACACTATATCCTAAAAGTGTTTTATACTCAGAACCTGGGGTGAGCCATCTTCATTAAAATTCTACATGCTTTTATATAAACAAATCATATTGATATGTCAATTAGAAGTTGTTCTGGCTTAACTTGGTTGGCCCTCGCCCCGTACCTGTTTTCTCCATGGCAAACTTGGAACCTTTTATAAGGTATATCATGGTCAGGTCAATATTGGTATTCCCTTGTTAATTGACATCGTTTCACAGTACTCGATGATTCAATCAATCATCTGAAGATGTATGACCACTGCTTCCTTTATGTGTCTTTAAGAACCATCTATTCATGTATAGTTTTTTGGTCTCTTTCATTCCAGTCAGCCTAAAAATTACTTTTTTGTTTACGAGAGCTTTTTTTTATTTTGTATGAAAAAAAGAGCTCTCGTACTTTTTTTTACGGGAGCTATTTTAGACTTGGCCAGAGCTACTTTTTCATAGCATGATTTTGTTAAAATTTTCATGATTTTGATGCACTGACTCTAATATCATTCATGCATTCAGCACTTACCACCAGTATCAGACATCAGTGTTAAGAAATGCGTCAGACAAATTACATTCGATCACAATATTTTTTATCTCATTTCACTCGACTAAGAAACCGATCCCATTCTTATTCAATTCATTCACACAGACAGACATGCACTACACAGTACACATAGTCAGGTAACATGAGCAAAGACAGGGAATCAAGAATTATAATCATGGTAATGAATGGTAATGGTTATTTTTCAAGTTTTCTTTTTTAATTCATTTCTCTTTCATCTTTCAACTTTCTTTTACACTCGACCTGAGCAAGTTCAGAACTTCAGAGAGAGTGTTTTAGTTACTTTAAGTATGTTAAAAAAAACTTGGTACTGGAATCTCTAGGAATGCCCGAGCTTCTGGGCAAGGTTTTACTTTCGTTTTTCTCCTCCCCCCAGTCCACGGTACCCCAAATGCATAGATCAATGCTGCCGCACATCCACAAAGTAACAAGTGCCTAGAATCTTTAAGTATATACAGTTTACATTGCTTCTAGAATCTAACTGAATAAAATAGTCCATTTTCTACGTTAAGAAAAGTGACGAATTCAGTGAACAGCTTGATTACGTGCGTGTTCAGGTGTCACTGGTCGCTGCACTTCACTGCCCCACGATAACCCCTGCGATCTAAAAATTATTGTTATGCGGTATAAAATGCTGGCTGCAGCTATTTTTTTTTAAAAAAGATGCTGCGATGGGCGATGCTGCAATCGATTTCTTAGACTGTCGCGAGTTTTTGTTTGTGTGGCAAATCATGCGTTGAGGGAGTTCATGCCCTTGGCTCTAGATGTTTTGGATACCCCGTCTACGTTGAGGAACGTGTCGTATTTTGCGCTCCCGTTTACAAGTCTGTCTAAACTGTCGTTGTGCTAACCGTAGTATTTCAGCGTAATATGAGGGGAAAAAGTGCCGGGCAGGAGGACCGGGAGTTTCATAGAGATGGTGGCCTGAGTAAAATCTTGGTGGGATCGGGCCTCCGGGTCGGATACACGTGTGCATGTATATGTTTGTGTCATATTTATAGACACATAACAATATAAGCAATACAACATACTACTTCCGTATTTAACTATTATCTAACTGTTAAAACTTTCAATCTAATTTTTCTTACTTGCAGAATTTGTCAATCGTTGAGAGAGAGCTAATGAGTATGAATACCACACTATGGGCACAAATTGGGCAGGTGGGTGGAGACATCGCGGTCTAAATAAGGTATTATATGAAACTGAATTCTAGAACATGAATATGGATATCTCTTGCACAAGTTTCCCATCCTCCCTGTTAATTGTTCAACTGCTGTATCACCCACAGTATTGGGAAAGAAATCATGAAAACGGTATAGTCTGCTTGCATCTTGTATGTACAGAATACTTATCAGCTGAGCTGAATGGATTGCAAATTTATCCAGTTGCATGCATTACAGCCTAATTAGTTGGCATTTAGTATAATTGTTTATTCATCTGAATCCGTGTGAATTTTAATCTTTATATCTAAAAGAATATATTTTATAAACATTTCTTTAAACATATAGTGATATAATACTTTCTGCAGATTTTTTTTTAGAAGTTACGTACTTGTCATCAAACTTCTACTACATATTTGATTAGCCCTAAAAATAGCGCATGAGATTTTACTTCACAATTTCACAGTGGTAGTTAATTTTCATTATTGTATGATGTTGAATGCATATACATGAACGAAGCAGTCATTGATTTCCCTAGCTTTGTTTGGCAGGTGAATCTTCAGCAACTATCATCAGATATCGGTGAATTAAAGCCTCAAATTTCCATTCTCATGTCAGCTGCCAATAATTCAGATGCTCAACATAATGAGGTATGTACTCTTTATTTATTGTGAGCCAGATGTGATTTAGGTCGATGGTGGGGTTGTGAAGGTACGTAATTTTGTAATATAAAATCGATGCTTTCAAAGGCAGAAAGAATATAATATGTGACTGTTCGTTTTTTGCTGCTTGAATATATTATTAGAGTTGAATAAAAGCAGACTTTATCAAATATATTTGTGTGCAGTAAAGTCAATAATCAGTAACGGTGCTTTTGTGAATTTTCTTCAGCTTCAACAAATACAGGATTCAAAATTCGTCCTACATGCAGTTGCTGCAGGACATTGGGAATATTACAGACGAGGTTTCTTTGTTTAAGCAACAGGTATATTTTTAGAGCAAAACACTTAACTGTTGATATATGAGCCAGATACATTAGCATGATTATCCGTGCATTAGCGCATTATATATGCCATCAGTTACGTAGCTTGCTGTCAGTAACGGAAGCCTTACTCGTCTCTGTCCCGCTGGGTTATTTTGCACCTATATGCCTCATGAACTGCTAACTAAACGAATGACTGTGCAGTTGGCCATTAGGATTTTTTTCCTTATCCAGAATTAAGCTCACTGAAAAGTTTTCACAGTTGGTTTATAATTCAGAAGAACTCGCATAAGTCGACACTTTTGGGACCAGCGTATTTGTGCCGACTTACGAAAATGACGACATACGCGTAAGTCGTCATTTTGTCGACTTATTTGTAGGGCTTCCCTCCCAGGTGCCCGTCACCCCTGCGCAGTCATAAAAATGCTCCGCACACGACGTCAGTTCGCGCTACATAGTAGGCCCCTACATAAAACTATCGGGTCCGTAAATCAATCGACACCGCTGCTGGCCATAACGCAAGAACATCGTACGCACTAGCGGCAAGCGCGGCACACGCTGACTATCTGTAACACCCGCTGTTGATTACACGTTTGGACATTGCAGGACATTTGCGGTGCCCGTCTGCAAACATTTTCTTGGCACACTTGCTGAAAAAATACGGTAATTCCGCGAGGCCGTGCTCTCGAACGAACTAGTTAGTATAGCAGAATTTTCAGGGAGTCACACGGACTCTTGCATAATATTATCAGGAGTCTATCAATATTGATAGACTCTTGATATTATGTCAAATCAGGGAGTCCGACACTAAATCAGGGAGTGTGTAACCAGGCAGCGTTGAACGTGTTATATAGTTTTATTATTATTAATATACTATAAATAAATAAATAAATAAATAAATAAATAAATATATATATATATATATATATATATATATATATATATATGAGTATATCAAGAGCCAATGAAATTAAGGTATTATCAGCTCATTATAAAATAAATATTTATATTTATTTAAATAATATATTATTTTGCAAAAAGTAATTTAATAAGTCTAAGTAAAGTGATGAATGACATTGAAATATTAAATTGAATTGAATTTGTATCACAATTTCGTAGAATAAATTTGAGTTGAAATTACATTTTAATTTCGATTAAACCTTGCGAACCAATTACGCATCTATTGTGATATATCTGTAGAACAAAAAACTACTATAGCAAAATATTTATAACCCTACTTTATGTTACTGACAAAGAGATAATATACTATATACATATTATTATATATATGGCCAGAGCACAGATTTTTTAGGTGATACTGATCACAGACCTGCATTTCGTTGTTTTAGTACACAACAGTGACCTGTATAATTATAATAAACCAATCGCTATGTATATACAAAGTGCGGACAGAAACTGGGACTGCTATTTAGATGGATTTGACACAATGATACACCACACACACCACACACACAACACACACACACACAACACACACACCACACACACACGAGCCAACACGCACGCACGCACGCGCACGCACGCAGCACCCACGCACACACACACCACACACACCAGACAATCACAAACTGGAGCAGAAATTGCGTAGTGATGAAAAAAGTTTAAAATGCCGTCAGTAGCCCGCGTTACGACTTCCATGAAAGTCAGCAACGATTGCGACAGACGGAAGATTAGCTGTAACCAGAACGAGAGACTATGGATACAGCGAAAGCGCAATTCCATGCTCTCCCCAAATTGCTTTCTTGTAACGATAACATCAGGAGTGAATAATAATTGATTATGATTTACTATCTATTATTATTCACAATCTATTATCACATTAAATTATATCATTATCACAATATATTGCATTATTTATTATTCACAATCTATTGTTATTCGCTACTGATAATATCAGGAGTAAGATAATATTATGATATATTATGATAATAATATGTTTCTGTATGAAGAACGGGGTGCTGTTGCAAAAGCTATCATTTTCGACCAAAAGATGTCGCTGCGTTAATTTGCAATGTTTTCACGCCGAACTGATGATGTCAGCTCGCAGCAGGATCGCACTACACAGTCGATGTCGTTTGCACCATCAGTTGTAGGCCGTTGACACGGCCAAAACGTGTTTTCCCCTATGATCAGTCTCACTGGTTTCACTTTCTCCACACATCGGATACGGATGATAACGTAGCTTAACTACCATGTCAATACCGGCGTGGAAGCAAGCTGTGTTGGAGAGAAAGCGGCGTCACAAACTGGGAAATCTCGATGCAGAACAAGTAGGCCTATCCGAGCTGCCATCGTGGAAACGTGATCTCTTGCTGAAGAAAAGAAACCTTTTCCTCGACGACGATGGATACGTAAAGCAAATCGGAAACACAGATAGTCCAGTCTACGAGAGTGACGACGACGGCTCAGCGTATACTTCACCTAATCGACCACATCTAGGGAGCACCTACAACCAGCAAACCACGTCGTTGGAATTGGGTAATACCACTAAGACTAAAAGTAATAATATCGTTTGCGGCACCGACGAAGATGACACGGTTACAGCCGGTGTCGACGAACACGTCTTACCGTTCTCGATGAATCCCTGGATTAAAAATGAACGTGGCGGCACGAAACACCGGATTGGCTTGGGTGCGTGCAATAATATCTCCCGCCCAAACTCGCTTGTGGGGATGAAAGTCGATAGCGACCAAAGAGGTCGCAGTGACGAGGCGATTGTGAAAGGCACGCCGAGCGACCTGCCGGAAGCCGATCAGGAGTACGAGATGGTGTACCGTCAGGGATTCGTTAGCAAACTTAGGAACCGTTTCTCGTCAATGAGCGACCTACTAGACTTGGATGACAACCAGTCGCCGGATCAGGCGTCTTATTTCAACCACGGACTAGCTAGGCGGTCTTCAAGCCTAGCATCTCTCGAAGATGTTGACAAGAGAGAGTCGGAAGGGGCTGCGATGGAGAAATCGATGAGCTTTGATGCAGGAAACTTTGCCGTCTGCGATTCAGCTGTGCTCTCCAGAGAGGACGTCGTTATAATCGAGAACAAGAAACCCGAGATGCAAACGAGTGCTGAGTCGGCGAGCCGAGACAAGCCGGAGGTGAAGACAAGTCCACAGTACCGTGAGATGATACCTGAGGAACTCCCGAAACCCAACACAGTGGCAATGTTCCGAAGTCTGTTTGAAAATGCGAACATCAAGGACAGCAATTCCACTACGTCGGTGACGCTACGGAAAATCGTCGTTGACGAAATGGAATCGAAGAGAAATAGCTGCAATGACGAGAGTCTGCTGAGTCTTGGACAGATCGAGGAGGTCACGCCTCAGTCTTCCCCAATTCACAGGTGCAGAAAACCTGCGACATCCAGCGAGCAGAAGGGCAATAATAACGTTAGATTGAAAAATTCCGAAACCCGTACCCACAAGAAGAATGTTGTTGATAGTCCATCTTACACAGGACGTATGAGCACATCGCCAATGTCTCCCGTTCACAAGCAGGAAAGCACGTCTTCAGAAGGTGCACACCAGAGTCTAGAGGAGCACAACTGTAAGCAGCAGCAGAGAAAACCTGACAAGATAATGGTGCTAGAGAAGAAGATAACTGAAGTTCATAGCCATTATGTACCCGTCAGAGCCATCGTGACTCAGAGCCACATCGATGAGGCAGCGACAGAGCCTAGTGTTCTCGAGGAAGAGTTGGTGAAGCCATCAAAAATTGTTGGCCAATCGAAGAGGAGGGTGAAGACAGCCGGGTTCTCGGAGACGTTCCTTAGTAAGCCTATTCAGAATGCTCCACGACAACTACAGAACCAGGAGGAGGAGTGGGTGGCCGTTGGTGAGGTGCAGTACACAAGGGCCAATAAAGCTCCTGAAGTTACAGCTGAAGTTCCATTCAAGTTGAATCGTCCAAACAGACAGCCTAATGGCAGCGATGTGTTTGCAAACGGTGTGAACTCTGTAACGTCTTCCACTGCAACAGAAATGCAAAGTCGTAGTTCCGAGGACGTCGACAGGGTAATGTCTGGTGAAAAAGAAAGGAAGATTAATCACATAGAGTTGCTGTATTCTCAATGTCACGACGAAGACACACAGGGTTCAGTCGAGAACGAGCAAGTCTTCTCCAAACAACAGAGCAGCTCAGCCATAATGGAATCCGATATCTTGGAGGTAGAGACTGCCGATGAGGTCCTAAATTGCTACCACGAATTCGATGATGACACATGTGCTGTCACGTCGACACAGGCATGCGAAATCTCTGCTGAGCTTACTACTTCTGTCGTAAACAGTCAATCCGATTCCCGGCACGTTCTGGTTGTCGAAGCAGCGCTTACTGCCATCGTTTCCGAGGCACCAAGCGATCCCCTCGCCGATCGCCATGACGACGACAGCATCCGGCATCACTCCCCGCTGCCCGTCACGAACATCGATGAGGTGGCGAGTTCCGACAGCAACGAGTCTGACGAGGACGAACCGACAGAATACAACGTGACACTGCCGCCGGACGAAGCTCCCGGCCAGGATCCACTGTCTTCCTACATCATCCACAGTTACTACGAGTCGCCGCCGCCGCCCAGGCTACCCAGCAACGTGCCGCCGTCGGCCGAACACGGCGACGACGTTCCCGTGTCGAAGATCGATGAGTTGGCTAACGGTGGGGGTGAGTTGAACACAGATTCAGGGATCTACCTGATCCAGAGCTCGTTCGGGCATGTGATCTACACAACGCTTAACGAGACAGAAGAGGATGACGAGGAGGATGAGGGGATGGATGAATATGAGCTGTTCGATCCAGTGTTCGAAGGTAGCCACGTGATCATTGATGGCAAGTCATCACTCATCCAGCGAAGGAACAAGAATGTAAGTGTGCGCGCGCGAAGAGAGATCATAGACTCAAATATTGAGTTTGTAATGCTTTGTTGTAAAACACGTTTTGGTTTCCCTTAGGTGGCTTTTATATACAGGTTTGACTGTTTAATCATATGTGTGAGGGCCTAGTGAGAGACTTTATATACAGGTTTGACTGTTTAATCATACTTGTGAGGGCCTAGTGATAGAGGGTCCTTTATCACTGTCATCCGCTAGTGAAAAACAAAATTTTACCAAAGCCTCTAATAAGTTAAGTCTGTATCTCCGTGAGTCTAAACTCTATCTACTTATGCTAGGGGCACACGAGCGTATTTTATCGCCCGATCGCAGCGATTAAAATCGCCAGCGAATTTAATCGCCCGATCACGAAGGGGCACACGTAGCGAATTTAATCGCCCGATCACGAAGGGGCACACGTAGCGAATTTGAGAGCGTACGCGTACGCCACTCGACGGAATCACATGATCACATGATGCATCACATGATATCAACAACACGTCCGATTGGATTAGAAAAATCGATCGGGCGACAAAATACGCCGGACACGGGCACACGAGCGAATTTGCCAGTAAATAATCGCCGGCGTAAATAATCGCCTGAAAATATCTAACATTTTGGATACGGGCGATTCGTACGGGCGATTAAAATCGGCGTCGACGTGAACGGGCACACGGGCGAATTTTTCGAGCGATTTTAAAATTCGCGGCGATCGGGCGATAAAAATCGCTCGTGTGCCCCTACCTTCACACTTCTAAAAATGCAACCCATGACCTAAAAAATTCAAAACAAGTTGGATCATGTTTTTCCCACTACAGAATACACGTGATTATATATATATATATGATTTTCAGGCAATTGTTAAATGCCTATCAACATTCACATTTTTCATTCCATTGCAGTTGCTAATTAAATTTTTTTTTTTTGCCCCCATGCCCGGAATTGCCCCATGTTTGCTTGGAATTAGATATCTCTTCGTTGCAACAGTCACTGCAAGTTCAGCCCTCCCATATTAGAGTTACATTTTTTTTGTATGGTTTGTCCTAGTGATGTCACGATCTTCGATTATACTCGATCATCGGTTGAGCAGTGGCTCGAACCAAGCGCCTTGGTTATCAAAATCCATAATCAATTTCATCGAAAAAAAAAAAAATCAAATTAAAATAAATGTAAAACTTGGAAAAGTGATTAGAATCAGGGATATCATTGCTACTATACAAGTTATCCTTTATTAACATACATGTATTATACACACAGTAGTAAACAGTGCAAAACAAACAGTAAACAGGGCTAAACAAGCACATACATGCACACACGTACATGCACACGACGTTACGCACATGCAAGCATTCAACACCCCGAGTAACCGATTGTAACCGATCATCGGTTACTTGGGTCCAACCGATGATCGATTACAAAATTACACTAGTTTGTCCACATAGGGAGTTGTGTGAATATAGGTTTCAGGTGGTTGAATCTGTAGTTGGCTTGTTGGGTACAGAAGATGTCTCAGCTGCTATGCTCATATATATATATACTAGCGGGATACCCGGCGTTGCCCGGGGAAATCAGTGGCGCGTTACTCAGTTGGTGACCGCTTGGTTGAAAGGAAAATACCCCAAAAAACCTAACTATCTATCTATCCATGCATCCGTCCATGCATCCATCCATCCATGCCATTCCATCCCATCCCATCCGCATCCGCCTCGGCACGCACATCCATCGCGCATCCATCTCCATCCGCATGACATCCCATGCGCATGGCCATGCCATGTCATCGCAGCCAACATCCATCCCATCTCATTGGCATGCCATTGCATGGCCATCCCATCCACATCCCGATGCATGTCATCCCATCCGAATCCCATCCGCATCCCGCAGTCCCCATCTCCAAGCCATCGCAAACCATGTAAAAAATAATAAAAAAATTAAAAGGTAAGACATTTAAAAAAAATAATAATTAAAAAAAAAAAAAATAATTCAATAAATTCATAAATTAAAAAAGAGGTAGGTAAAGGGAAAAAAGGGAAAAAGGGGCGAAAAATGTTGCCCCAGTGTGGGACTCGAACCCAGTATCCGGTGTGGTAGACGAATGTCTTAGAGAGACTTAGACATTACGCCATTGCTCCACTTATGTTATAACACAATGATTGACACATACGTGATGCAGCGCGGTGTAACGCCATGGCGCATCTATTGATGAAATATACAATTTTTATCAAATGTTTTAACTTTTTAAACTTTTTTGAATTTTTTTGGTCTAGGAACACTCCCCGGGTATAAGAGATGGCCCTGTGGAAATTGCATCCAGATCGTTTTGGCGGTTTGGCCGCCTATAGGGAAGATACATGTACATAGATACATACGAACTCAAATATATATTAGATGTATATATATATATTTTATATACACGCCGCTTTTGTGTTTTTTTTGTCATGCAAAAGCTTTGAAGGCTGTTTTCCAAAAGAGCTTTCTCGGCCCTGT
>NW_014577279.1:253281-255781 GCF_000485595.1 Priapulus caudatus | reverse complement strand
GTCGATTGCGTATACACAAGATTTATGAAAAATATTTTGCGTACGCGCGTTGATGAATCTACCGCCTTGTCGCCTGGCAGGTCACAGGCTTCGCTTGTCAGGTTCACCTGTCTGGTTGTGCAATGAGAAAATATACGACGCAATGAATGCTACAGTGTATGCCACCAGCATACGTCCCACACAGTGAATTATACAGTCTCTAGCGCGAGTGATGCGCAGGTGAAAGTAAGAAGGACAGTAAATATATGTAAGTGGTTCTAGGTTAGTGGACGGTCTTTGCTTTTTGTAAGGTCTTAACCGGTCTACTGTTTCTGATAACATCACTGACAATAATCACTGAACATATCTCTGGTAGGCTGTTGGGGAAGGACAAATCTTTACTATATATATATATATATAAATATATATATATTCCCGAGCTATTGATGTGGACAAACTGCACCTATCTTCTTGCATTAGCGTAGACGACTTGATAGTGATCAGGACAGAAGAGCTCTACATCTCCTTGCACTAGACTGTAGGTTGGGTGAGAGGGCGACGGCGATGAGAGGTGGCGAGGAAGAGGAGGAGGAGAAAGAGGAGGAGGAGGAGGAGGAGGAAAAGAGGAAGAAGGAGGAGGGTGAGGAGGAAATGGAGTTGGGGAGGAGGAGGAGGAGGAGGAGGAGGTGGAGGTGGTGGTGGTGGGGGAGGAGAGAAGGTGATGGTGGTTGTGGAAGATGAGAAACGAGAGGAAATAAGCGACCGACATCATGTTTTACCACATACGTACCATGCCACCTCGGTTGACCATAGTGGCACAGATAACTATCGCTTGATAGGGCTCCCTCTGCATGGATGTTTTAAAGTTTGAGCCAATTTAAAACTTGAGCCACCAAAGTTATTCTTTAGCCACCAATGGGAAACTGTAGCCAATCGTATGTGCTAAGCAAGGCATAAACAAGTTATGGGTATGGGAAAAGAGATGTACGAAAAAGTTTTCAATAAAATAAAGTAAAAATGAAATAATGTAGTTTAATGTACATAAAACGGCTGTTGCACCGTTGTACGGTAGTTGCACCAAAGGACTAGGTTACTAAATTACTAAATTACTAGGTTACGGAATTTGTTAGTACTTACACGACACTGCAATTTGACGATTTCATTATTTAATCGTAATTTTGTGAGCAATTAACTCATTCGCCAATTGTATTCGATCGCCACTTAGTGTAGTAAAATCGCCACTGTTATTTATTTTTTTGCATTTTGCGAAGGTGGCGAACGCCAGCGGTAACCCTAGTATCGTATCCCCACAAGACCACCACTACTACATGATTATCGCTACTACTTGCGCTGTTCACCAGTACAACGGAAACCCTGGGATATGCTAGCCATAGTTGACTGTATGTAGAGGAGGTGACGGAGGTAGATATATAGTACGCGGGAAGGATGAGTCACTGACAGCATGTTTTGCCCCCTCGTACGTACGTACCAATGAGCACGATCATGACGACTCATCGATTCTCTCACGCGCCGCTGACTCTCACTTAGTGCACGAACGCACGCACGCACGCGCACGCACACGCACACGCACACACATGCGACCTGATAGGTTAGGCCGTGATAGAAATCAATAGGGGGTATGGGGGAGACAATCTGTTGCGGGGAAAAATCTCGAACGCTCGTTTATACGTAGTGATCGATAGGCTTGTAATAGTTGTAGCCCGTGTGTTCATCAGCAATGGGTGTAGCGCAGGCGCTTAGGCCGTTTCAATAATAAAATAATGGTTGTATAAAATAATGTAATAAAATGTAAAAATATAGTAAATAATGAATAATAATAAAAATGTATAATAGGCACGTTCACACTGGCGGGAATTAGCGGAATGCAAATCTCGGTTTTCGCATCGCGATCGAAATACCGAGATTTTTACAAGTGTGAACGCAAAAATCTCACTAAGTATCGAGATCAGCATCGCGCTGCAAATCGCACTTTTGACTGCGATTATTTGGAATTAGCGCGATTAATTGCACCGCGGCGTGTGTGTGAACGCTCGCGCAAATAATCCCGGTATTTTCTATCCCATCATTCCAAGCGATCGTATCAACATCCGGCAGTGAGCATGCGCAGTTCGATTAATATAATTATCCCGCTCGGCGATTAGCGAGATATTTCCGCCTGTGTGAACAACGACACAATTATCTCGGTATTTCCATCGCGATTAGCATCGCGGTTTTTCTTGTGTGTGAACACGCCTATTAATGTATAATGTAACAATAGTGTAACAATGTAATGTAATAATGTAACAATGTATAATAATGAAATACAATGTAGTAAAATAATGTAATAAAATAATAACACAAACACAAATTGCGTGTGCGTGTGCGTGTGCGTGCGCGTGTGTGTACAATTTGTGTACAATGTATATATATAGAGAGAGAGAGAGAGAGAGAGAGAGAGAGAGAGAGAGAGAGAGAGAGAGAGAGAGAGAGAGAGAGAGAGAGAGAGAGAGAGAGAGAGAGA
>NW_014577279.1:228948-248394 GCF_000485595.1 Priapulus caudatus | reverse complement strand
TGAGAGAGATGAAGTCACTGGAATTATACACTGATTTTACACAAAAAGGCGATATATGCTCTTCGCACAGTCGGCGCCATGCGTGTTCACTGCTAGATTCGCGCCCACGCTAGCTCTTGCATCTGAGGATCAGGAAGTCTTGACAAGGTTATTCCGAAAGTACTGTTCCGTTTCAGAACTTTGTTTTCATGCAATAATTCATCCTAGTCAGAGTAACTTCGATATTTTTGGCCACATTTGACAGATTTTTCGATCGACCAATGAAATTCACTTCCGGTAGCCTCGGGTTCACTCGGAAATAATAATTCAAAATAATAATAGATGGCGCGGACTACCCACAGACTACCTACAGAGCATATAAATCACCATATAGGTGATTTATATAGGTGATTTATATAGGCATATAGGTGATTTATATGCTCTGCTACCTACCATGTTTCCTGTTGAACATCGGGAATAGCCGAAGTAACCGGAAGTGATTTTCATTGGTTGACAAATGTGAATGAAGACAGAACATTTTCTTTGGATGTTTATATTTACCATTAGGTAAACAACTTGATATATTCTTATGTTGTGGCCGCTACCAGGTCATCATAGCGTGCATGCACGTAGATAAATGATTCAAGTTCAGATTAAAGTAAGTTCCATGCAATATGATTGTATATATCGGGCGCATATGTTACTTATAAGTGCCACCTCCAAACTGGAGGTGGCTTTCCGTGATTGAGATAGACGCGGCCGCAGACCCCATTACTGGGGTATGCGTCGGCTCGGACTACGGTTGCTAGTGAACTAGTTTTAGTTATCCGCGCCCTCATAGTACTTTCGGAATAACCTTTCAGACTCTGACCTGATGCAGAGCTAGTGGGGCGAATCTAGCAGTGAACACGCTGGCGCGATGTGGAAGAGATTATCGCGTTTTTGTGTAAATCGTGTATAATTTCGTGACTCCGTGTTTGTGTTTGTGTTTATTGTCCTGTGGAATCGAGTCATCAAGGCGGTTTAATGTCAACCACGGATCACTATTGAATAGCTCTACTGGTGAAGCCCCCACGCTCCTGCTACAGGTGTGTTCGTAGTACATGGAGTGGGAGCGAAGGGGCTACACCGATAGAACTAACTATTGAATAGCTAGACTGCGTGCGTGCGTGCGTGCGTGCGCGTGTGTGTGCGTGATTGTTTGCGTGCCTGCGTGCCTGCGTGCCAGCGTGCGTGCTTGCGTGTCTCTGCGTGCATGTGTATGTTTGTGCATGTTTGCGTGCATGTGTATGTTTGTGCATGTTTGCGTGCGTGTGTTCGTGCGCGTGCGTGCGTCTGCTGCACGTACGTAGTTGCCGAGTTGGTCCCGGGAGAAGGGAAAATCAATGCGCTTTTTGGAGCAGTCATGCAGTAAATCGCTCGCCTTTATCGATCTGCATTCATCTTGCTCAGTAAAAATTCAGGATTGAGAGTTAAGTGGCGGTGTGATGTGGCACTGGCTTCGCTGCTGACACGGCAGGGTATATCCACAGCCTCCTCATTAATAATAAGTTCCGCGTGAAAATAATGTACGGGGACGGAGCAGTAGAAGACTGATTAGTTACCAGGGTAACGTGATATGGTAAAGTGAAGATGTAATGTTAATTGAACGTTTATCGGATAGTATGTGGCAGTGGTCAATGAACATTTATGTTCGTCTATATTGTCGTCGAGGCAAATCCTGCGACACAATTATTATATCCCATGGTGCAGTAACAGTAAATATCGTCCATCACTTGGCAATTGCAATCATTTACCATTAGTCGCTGCCGATTATGTCGTTAGCCAAAGATTATACATATAATTAATGGTACGCACGGAACACCAGAAGTATGTGAATGACATTGGTTTATATAAGTGTTGGGTTCTCGATGACCTGACGCGTTGAAAAGCTTTCTGATAATGTCAATATTGTCATATCATCTTGCATTAAAAATCCAGGAACAGCTTGTAGTGTGGTAGCAGCAGCAGATGGGGGCGTTATTGTCTTACTGACGTGTGTGAGTGAGAAGCAGAGGGCAGTGCACATGCTCTTCCGTCTCTGACGGCTGAGTTGGTACCTAAAATTCCTTGTGTCAAGTGTGAAAACCTCTCACAGACAACGGTGTTAGCTTTCTAGTTCTGGCATACGGATAGACTGCACGTACCTGGGTAAACAAGAGAAGGCGTGGATTTGTGGGTACAGCATTAGCTGTAATTTGTCAAAAAACATTCATATTTGCAGTAAGGATGTGTCGGAGGTGCAACATGTTTATCGTACTTATATTCACTGTCAACGTTCCCTATGACAACCTCTTGGATAAATGTGTTAGCGAAAATAAGGTGACAGTGGCATGTTTTCTGACCTATTGCGTTAAACATGTCTTGGTGGTTATCCACAAAATAAAGTCAAACTTGTATGCTAGGGCAACTCAATGAAACCGCCCAAACTGTCTTTTATAGACAGGTAGCTGTTCTATAGGCATATTTTTTACTTTATTAGTGCTACACAAAGTAAATGCCAAAAGTGTCCTATAAACGTCTGTTTTTTAGAGATATCTTCTAATGCATGTTTTACTGTAGATTACCTCAGAGATCGTGCTTTATCTCCCAAACCAAAAAAAAAAAAAAATAGTCAAACTTTTATTCACTCCGGCAGGTCTTGCATCTTACTTGCCGACGAAGCTGCATCAGGACTATGAGCTGGGCAAGGAACAGCCAAAGACAGCTAACAACATCATCATCAGCCTGCCAAAGCGAGTGAAGGAGGAGGAGAAACAGAATGAGGAAACATGGGCTAAGCCTGTGGAGGAACAAATCACTTGGTCTGACTCTGCAAGCAGTGACCTCTTATTCTGAGATGTCAATGGTATATATTATATATATATGATTCAGAATAAGAGAAGTCAACGTGAGCTAGGAACTGGAATGCTGGAGAACTGGGAGAGTTGTGGGTGTTTGGTAAACTATGGTACAGCTGAGAGGCAAGGGTGAGTTGCAGAGGAGAAGACTGTGGGTGGTTAGAATCAGGCAAGTCACCTTGTTATTTGACCTTGTTGCCTCCACTGCTGCCATGTGAAAAACAAAATCTAAAGAATTTTTGACACGATAAACGCTGTCATAGTGACGTGGTAGAAGTAATAGCTAAAAAAACTATCACTTGTATAAAATCAATTACTCATCTGGCATTGCCATATTTTTGGGCTAAAGCAGAAGGTTATCTGAGTGTATATAAGTGTGTAAATATGCTCATGGTAATATAAATGTCAATCATCAGTCATAGAAATATCTCAACTTTTTACGTCCCTTTATATAACACCAACCCATAACATTCGGGGGTTATTTTTTTATAACCCCCGCTATTAAAATTCGCAAGCAGCGCTATACTGTTTGATGCTGATCACTCCGTCATTAGATCAGCCATCTAATTGATTGTGTAATAGGCGAATGAATGTGCGTTGCATTGGGTTGTGTACATTGCTTACGTGATGCTGCTGTGCGTGTGAGTCGCCACCTAGTGGCTAGTATGTGGAACTTTGTAGAATCTCGTATGCCAATAAATTTGCTGATCTAGGTAATTTTATTTGCAACGCCTAGTATTTGTCTCGCTGTATATATGTGTCCGTGTCTGTATGTGTGCGTGCTTGCATGTGTATATGCGTGTGTTGTGAAGTTTACAATAATATGTGTAGAGACAATACCCAACATGATTTAGGAAATTTATGTATTTCTGTTGGGCATGGAAGATATGGCACGTTGTGTGAGATACAGTGCTGACCCTGATAGCCAATAGAAATCATATCTTGTCGAAGCAGCGCCAAGTTACTTGCTCTGGATGCACACTAATTTATAGTTATATACAAAACTGCTGAATACAGATAATTTAAATATAGGTTGGTTTTGTTGCCATGGTTAGGTAATTATGCCCATGGTACATTATTGTCTTATTATAATTAGCTTAATATAATTAGTTAACCACGGTTATCTTACAATATAATTAATTTGCCATTGCCAGTTTACTAAGTTTAGCATATTGTGGTTAATTGAACCTGGTTAACCAACAATGATTATCTAAACCTGGTTAGCTAACAATGTGTAACGGAACCCGGCTAGCTAACAATGGTTAATGGAACCTGGCTAGCTAACAATGGTTAATGGAACCTGGCTAGCTAACAATGTTTAACAGACCCTGGTTAGCTATTAATGGTTATAGAACCTGGTTAGCTAACAATGGTTAACAGAACTTGGTTAGCTGACAATGGTTAGCTAACAATGGTTAACAGAACCTGGTTAGCTAACAATGGGTAATGTAACCTGGCTAGCTAACAATGGTTAATGGAACCTTGTTAACTCACAATGGGTAACTAAACCTGGTTAGCTAACAATGGTTAACTAAACCTGGTTAACCAACAATGATTATCTAAACCTGGTTAGCTAACAATGTGTAATGGAACCCGGCTAGCTAACAATGGTAAACGGAACCTGGCAAGCTAACAATGTTGAACAGACCCTGGTTAGCTATTAATGGTTAACAGAACCTGGTTAGCTAACAATGGTTAACAGAACCTGGTTAACTATCAATGATTAATTGAACCTGGTTAGCTAACAATAAGAATCTGGTAGCCAGCAATGGCTAGCTAACTATAGCTAGCTAACGATGGTATCTTGACATGGTTAGTTTACTAAGAACAAAGTAAAGTTTTGGTATGGTTGTTTATTGTCAATAGTCCTCTTCTCTTAATGCGTATGTGAATAGTAGGGTATAGGGATCAACAAATTGGGTTTTCTCATGTCTATCACGTTTTTTACAAACGTTTCGCATTTTATCTTTGTAGATTAAATATAATTTATCCATTTAATAGCACTATAATATAAATATACATGTGTCCGTGCACGCACTTGTGTGTTCGTGCATGTGCCAATATTCCTCGACAGATTATTGCTGTTGTGTGATATATTCTTATGTAGTTCGCGCTTATTGTACTTTCTTATTAATGCAGTCATTTGATAATCTCATGATGAAATCTCATTCTTCTGCCCAAGCGAAGGCATTAGCTTTTCCGCAGTGCTTATATTGTAGAATCCCATTTATGTATTTATGTATGATTACTAGGAGTTTATACACATTTCATTTTAACAGACAGTTCTTTAATTATTATTTCAAAACTTTCCGTGTTTGATAATTAACCAGAGTCAGAATCTGTTCATGGTATCATCAAGAAGCCACAATACTAAAATTAAATAGTATTATGGGCACACACACAATACTGTTAGTTTCGTATTGGTGATTAAATAGTTCTGCAATTTGCTGTCAATGCCAATATTTATTGCGCGAGTGCACTACGAGACATTCACTACACCATTGCTTAAGATTTCGTAGTGAATGCATAACGTCTTAAATTGTAAAGGTGCGGTTTGATGTAAGCCAAGATGAACTGTCAACTGCTTAGACGAATCCTCTCTCCATGTATGTTGACTATACGCTGGTTAGTGGTAGTGAGTAAATTAACGTCCTGTCGGCTTTTCTGTAAATAATAACGCGTCGTTTGTTTAAGGTATATCTGTGGTTGCTATGTGTTAGAGCGTCGTGAGGAGAGTATGATCATAATGCAATGCGCGTAATAATAAATAATACACATATCGCTTTACCATGAACGACTCAAGGGCCTGTGTGTAAACATGAACGGGGATCAAGTGTCCAAAGGAAGTAGCAGGCGCGTGACCACAGTCGACCACGATGGGAAAAAGCATGGGACAGTTCATGGACGAAGGTTATGGGGTGTTATACCTACGTTACATCGTCTAACATGCGCCTGTCTCGTATCAAATCACAACTTGATTACATACATTACGTAACGTTACGTAACATCGCGTTTAGACTTTGTTGTTTCTCTAGAAATATCCAAACCTTACGAGGGGTTATCCTGGTAGTGATGTCATGAAGATATCGCAAATATTTGCTGAATGTTGAGCGAGTTTCAAGACGTGTAGTGGTCTATGTGATGATAAAAATATTATAGTATGTATGAATATTCCACAATGTTATCGAAAAGTGTTAGTATATTGAACCAAAAATTCAATCAAGCTGCTCAAGTTAGTGCTTTCCGTCAATATTGGGGTTATTAGACAGTGTGTATACATTGTATGAGTTTATTTGTACATTACAACCAAAAGTGGATCGACAGAGAGAGCTTATGATATTTTCTCGGTTTCACTGAGTTGAATATAGGAATGGGGCAGGCGTTAATGAATATCTGTCAGGTTAAATTATGTAAATGCTTCAGCGTTAACTATGAGGGCTAGACAGTGATATTAACAATAGAAGTTCTATTCTATTATGTTTTTTATGTATACCATCATTTTTATTGTGCATAATAATGTATTAATAATATTTATTCGCTTCAATACAAAAAGTAATCAGTAATAAACTTGTCATTACTATATGTTCTTTGATTGTTGTGATATATGATAATTACAGGGTCGTATTATTATATATAGATGTAATATGCGGTATCGTGCATATTCGCGGTATCGTAATATTCGCGCGCGTGGGAAGGTTGCATATGTAGAACTGTAGCGAGATGATTCAACAGAGCTTACGAAAAGTAAAATGTACATTAAAACCCTTCTGAACGCCTATTTATTTGGACGATAAAAATGATAGTTTTCTTCCATGTTTTTTATCATCACATGTTAAACAAGAAATTACAATTACGTCAGTACCTTTCGCGATTTCTGGATTGAAAAATCCTCAATAACATTAAATGACATTTTCCGATAATCTTTCATTCAGTCAAGTATAGTACAAGGCAACGACAAAAAAAAACATACGATAATGATTCAAATGAAGTTTATTCATGAAAGAGATCACAGTTGGAAAACGGACAAACCTATACATAGTAGGCCTATATTACCAAGAATGAATAAAATAAAATAATATTTTTATTCACTCCTGGCATTACGGGCCTGATGATTATACTTACATTAGCACGCATGTCGGAGATCAGCGATTTGTATATTTAGATGCACATTTGCGTAGGCAGTTTTCCACAAACTGTGGATGACATATTTTCCCACTCATTTTTATTTGCGTCAAAGTTACTCAAAATAGATTATAATTTCAAATGTACATTTATTATCGAGAATGTAGATCTATGAATGTGATTTAATATATCATCAGGAGCATATCATAAATGATGTTCTCCCGGTATCTTATTTGACTGGTTTAGTTCTCATATACTATTATAGTATCCCATAAAGTGTTGAGTAAGAAATTAGCATTATACACAACGTAAATAAATGATGTAATACTACATCTGAATCCCCCGTATCATTGTAAACATGCATGGTTATTATGCTAATGGTTAAATGATGAATGGCGCTTAAGTCGGCTCTTCGGTACAAAAGCCCAACAAAATTTTATCGAACAAAATACGAGAACAACGGACTAGTATAACAACTGGATATACACTACAGACTAGAAAAGAGTAGGCATGAATACTTCACGTCAACATGCAGGGGCGTAGCCAGCCTTTCCAAGAGGGGGGGGGATTCCTTCCAAGAGGGGGATTCCAAACCTACTATATACTAATAAAACTTCGTTAAAATTTTCGTTTCATGCTTTTATATACATACTGTATCAGATATGTGCTATTTTGATACAAACCACGGGGGATTTCGGAATGCCTGGAATCACCCCTGGCTACGCCCCTGACACGCTACGATAAAAAGAGAATACCCTCCCTGTAAACACGAGATTACATATAACACAATTAAAAACACAACACCACCAAAATAAGTAAATGTTACTGAAGTATAAATAGGAAACCTCTACTAGGGGAACATCTATGTGACATGGCGAATACCCTGTTAGGCGAATCGAGAAACTCACGCCCCGTCTTAGACATTGATGCTAGGTCGGTCAAGGTAACCAAGTTGTTGTTTTTGGTGTTCAGTGCAGCTCATAGGGTCTATGTCCCCCAGAGTACTATCGGAGGGTAACCTGGGTATGGTTCGATATATCGGAACGTACCCTGGTAACTATCTGATATGGTTAGGGTTAGGGCTAGGGTTATGGTTAGGGTTAGGGTTAGGGAGTAGGCGTAGGCAACTCCCTTAGACGCGTTAGTGGAGTAGGCGTGGTACGGTCCGGCATATTAGATAGTACCAGGGTACGTTCCGGCATTACCCTGGGGGACATAGCCCCTCTCAGCTTCTGTGCAGACCAAAATTGTATTTTACGGCAAGTGTAGTTTACGTTGTTGTGTTGAACACTTCACGTTGTTTTTAGCACGCCCTGTTGCAACGCTGATTGGTTTCAGCTATAGCAGGGAGGGATTTGGTCCAAATTGATAAAGATTGTGCACTTTGTGACAAGTCTTTGAAATTTGGCATGCTGTTAAGCCCGGCGCACACGTGAGTTATTTTACTCAAGTAAAATGACGCACGAGTCATTTTACTCACGTGTGCGGCGGATTTTCGTTGAGTAATTTGACGCATGCGTCATTTTACTCACGTGTGCGGCGGATTTTCGTTGAGTAATTTGACGCATGCATCATTTTACTTGAGTAAAATAACTCACGTGTGGTCGGGCTTTAGGTACGGACATAAGGTTTTCAAAAACAACCGCATACACTTTTTTGTGTCCCCCTGGTGGCCACTATGCACAAATTCGTATATGGCCGCCTTTGGAAATAGAAAATGTCATATCTCAGCTCCTGTTAGCACTAGATCCTTCAGTAATACCACTTTTTCCATGTTTTCTGGGGCGAGGAATCCATTTCTGAACTAATTTATATTTTTCAACATCATTCTCAAGGTCAAAAGCTATATTCAATGTGATTTTCAGTCAAATAGGGCCATAACTCTGGTACTACCGTAGATCAGCATGTATAAATTAGGATTTATACATTTACGCATTTATAGCACTACATTTTCATGCCCATTTTTTCTGATTGTTTCATTTGCATTGTTTGCTTTCATGCATTGTTCACTATGCATTCGAATCTAAGTGTAACTAAAAAATATCATTATGTCTAGACATTTAATAAAAAACGCTTGCTTGCCCGTATGGTCAATTTGAACATACACCATCAACATCAGATCTCCCTCGACTCATGATGCGAAGAACCCTGGCTATTGAACAATCGTTTTCATCATGAGTGACGAACATCCTTTTGATCACAAGGAAGGACACTGATTGCACATTGTGTTGCTTGTGCCAGGACAATTCTAACAGCAAAGATTTGTGATGTCCATATAAAAAGGAGTGTTTTCACAAGGCATATAACACTCTTGAGTGAGATTTGAACACATTTGTTGAAAGTGCTGTCCCTTTACCTCTTGGAGTGAACTTGGCATGTTTACATGATGGTTCAGGGATTGCCAACACATTGCTGAAAAATAAAGCAAAGTATCATAATGGATGTCAAGGACACTTCCGCTCATATATTGTGCAGTGAGCACTGGATCAGAAGAAAGCAAGGGAAGAGTCTGAGAATGAAGAGGCCACTTTAAGTCCGAAAAGAACCCGATCAAGTTTTAATGCAAGCCTTGATCGCAAAAACCTGCAGTGTCTGCTGTGAGAAGTTTCAAGATGATAGTGATGAACAAATCTACACAGCTAGGAGTGATAACTGTAGCAAGAACCTCTACAAATGGGCTGCAGAATCCAAGAACTGCGTGGTTCATGCACCGTTGAACGCAATAAATGCAGAGGATGCAGCGGCTGGAGATGTGCATTATCACGCATCCTGTTATACAAAGCTGAAGAATGATGCCCGTGCAGCCAGGTCCAAGTCACAAAATGCAGAAAAAAGTTCTACCACCCTTTACACTCATGATACCTTGGTAATTGCTCAGCTTGTAGCATTCATGCAGTTAAAGCATTCGGCTGCCTTTAAGCTTGTGGACTTAAAGAGGCTTTATGATCGTCGTCTCGAGCAACTGGGCTCTGATTGGATTGGGGTGTATGTGCACCAAACAAGGTTCAAAGAGCACCTTATAGAGAAGCTAGGACCCGATTGGTCTGAATACTCTGAGGGTCGTGATATTTACATGTCTCAAAGCAAACAGTTGGTGCAGCTTTGGCACAGACTGCTCATCATATGGTGACTGAAGAGGCTAAGAAAATAGTTGAAGTGGGTATCATGCTGTGAAGATACATCTTCCTCCAACAGATGCATTTCAATGGCTCATTCAATTCAAGCTGTTTGAGTGAGCCAGTTGCCAAACCTCTTCTTAGCCTTCTAGGCATTCTACTCCAATGTTCGAGTTCTATAGAGGAGCACGAGGATCATGGCAGCATAAATGCCAAGTTCAGAGTCGCCTGTACCATCTCTCAGCTGATATGCAGCAACGCAACAAAGCAATCCAGCAATGCTCTCACTCTATACCTGAGGAAGGAGAGAGAAACACCCTTTCCACTCTATGTCGGACTGAAACTGCATGCAAATAATCGCAAGAGAGACAGCATTAACACGTTTCATGTATTGGGCATGTCGGTGTCTTATGACCGTGTCATGGATGTCAGGAAGAGACTCGCCCTTGCTGTGTCAATGCGGTTTGCTGAAGATGGAGTTGTTGTACCTTCTAACATCAAGCGGGGAGTCTTCACTACTGGCGGAGTTGATAATATCGATGAATCTGGTCGTACTGAGCTTCATGGCACTGCCATATCCCTAACCAACCATCATACTCGTGACAACATGGGTGTGGACCGTCCACCTCTCACGCTGGATGCGCCCGTGGGTGCCACTATCCACCTTCCTGATGACTTTGCGATTGTGCCATACATTGATGAACATGCTGGAGATATCACCCTTTCATCAATTCTAGAAGGAACAGCCAGGCCAGCTTTTGCTGAAAATCTCCGAGCAGGGGAGCCTGATGAAGCGTGGCTCAGCCATGTCCACAAGGTCATGACAGAAAAAGACAGCAAGCTTCAAGAAACGCCAGTGACCTACTCTGGTTTCTTATCCCATGGCCAACACACAGAAGATATCAAGCCAAGGGCCACAGTTGGAGTTTTTCCCATCTTCTATGAAAAGGCTTCATCAATGGCCATGCAGAAACACTCAATGTTTGTGGTCAAGAGGGCAATAGAGTTTGTGAATCCTGGCCAGGTGGCAGTCATAGGTGACTGCCCTCTCTATGCCCAACAGAAAAAATGTCAGTGGAGGTACCCTGATCAGGTCGGTGAATCAATGATGGTGTGTTTCATGGGCATGCTCCATGTCGAGATGACGTCACAAGATTGTGGGGTAAGCTATTGGCCGGATCCGGCTGGAACCAAATATTCTCCCTGGCAAATGTATTCACTACTGGCATTGCAGCATCTCTTCTAGCTGGCAAGCATGTCAAGCGTACACGTTATGCGTACCAGCTCACTATTGCTTGGCTCCATGTACTCAAAGCGCAGGCATATGATGAATTCTGCCGCGAGGGCTATGGGCCTCATGAATCTATGGAGATGTGGGAGAAGAGACTCATCAGCAATGCTCCAACAATCTGCTACTGGACAACAGTGAGAGACTACCTGTTAATCAAATGTTTATGTCCCTACAGGCACGTCGTGATGCAAACATAGACGAATTATTCAAGCACGAAAATCAGTGTGAACCTATGTCCTTATCCGATCGAGGCAAGCTACGGTGTGGAACAAAGTCGGATATACTTGGCTGTCTACCAGGCATGCCTGCTCCTGGTCACTCTCAAGCAGCCAAAGGGGCGTCTGTGCTTGTTCTCGACATGGCGGCAGTAATATACATCATTAAACCCCAGCGTGCCTGCCAGAGAGAGTGTTTGGAGACTACACACAGATGCAATTGCTCCCATACTTGCAAAGCCAGATGACGGACAGCACGACGAGAGTGGACGCAGTATGGGACACATATACAGAGACTAGTCTGAAGTCACAAACTCGTGCCAAGCGGGGTGAAACTGCAGCGCGCCGAACACGAATCTCAGCCAAGATACCTATGCCAAAAGGTGCCGAATGGCAGACATTCCTCAAAGATAGTCAAAATAAATATGAGTTCTTTCAGTTCATCAGTCAGGAACTTCAGAGAACTTGCATTAATAACTGTCTTTCTAGAAGATCTTTTAGCTGCAAGATTTTCAACAGGACCGTATCTCCAATATTAAAATGGAAGTCAGCGAGAACGTGTGATTCATGATATAGATTTAAAAAAATGCATTATTTACATAGTGCGGTGTTATTACTGTATCGCCGGTTTAATTTGAAATGCATCGTTTTCTTTGCAATTAATGACATACCAAGTCATGGCGACATACCCAGCCCAGTAATTGAAAAACAGCTTCTTAGTTGACAATATGTAAAACTAATGTTTGTGCTTCTACAGATAAAACACTGACATCATCTAGACTTCTCCTCTCCCAATACTGAAGATCTCCAATAACATGACTCTATCGATCTAATCTAGAAGTGGAAAATATGTGATTTATCTGTAAATATAGTTCCTAATATTGGATACTTTGCACTAAACACCAGCAAATCTCATCTGTATGTGTATAAGAAACAGGGACATGTGATTTGCTTCCATTGACAAAACACGATAGCATGTAAGTTATAAAATCCACAGGTAGATGAAGTATACTACTGGTTCATCAATCAACTGTTCCCCCACCACACAATTCGAACTATGATTGAACCTATTGACCAGAAGCCTGACTAGGGCATTGTATGAATCAACACGTCATGTGCAGTCAAACTGGAATGAATGAATATGCATAGTAACTGCGATGCATGGGTCATAAACATCATCATGCAACAGACAAAAAATAAATACAAGACCACAGGCAGGGTTTAAGCTGGACCAAAAAAATTGTTAGCAATTTGGCCAATTTATTCTGAAAATGTTTAATCAAATTCTACTAACTATATATAGTCGTGTGTATCGATGGCCACTTTGATAATCTTTGGTCTTTAACGGAAAGGTTTCGGTACCGAGTAAACAATGACCACACACAGTGTACCTCATGCTTCGGGTTAGCAAGTAGTGATCTCGGGTGGAATTCGAGTGGCCCACGAATTACGCTTTAGCATTTTGGCGAATTTATGACGACAATTTTTCGCCAAACTCAAACACAACCCATAGTGAACAACAGCTTAAACCCTGCACAGGTACAGAAGAATGGTGAGTCATGACTATCAATAGCGAAGGTTCTTGCGTAGTCGTTGTATCTGTGCTAACAACGTGTGGATGCTGGTTAACAATCCGGTGTTTCCATGAAGGCCAGTCTAAGTTGCTGGAACAAAACAATTATCACTGCATAAGACTGTCACCATGGTTGATTTCGTTTGTTGATGACAAGCTATAACTTATTTTCCACCGCATGCTGCACCCCACTATCGTTAGCCGAATTGTAGATGAACTAGATGTATTCTGAACAACGATAGTTTGTGAATCATTTAACATTTGAACTCTTCTAACGTTTTCACTGCACCACGTGCCTGCACGTGTACGTGTTGGTGGGACGTGTGTGCCTGCATCCGAGCGCATGTGTGTGCACATCAGTGCGTGCATGTGTGAACGGGTGAGGGAGCATGCACGTGGACATTCATGCGTGGCTGTGTTGCTAATTGTTGCAAAAATGTAGTAATAGCTATTTTTCTGATCAAGTCTATATATATACTTATCAAGAGTACATAATAGAGAGTTGCTAAGCACGTTGATTGCGTGAATTATATCAATTGTGTTGATCGAATCAATATGAGCCACACAGTGCTCATGCATGCATGCACACACACACACACAGGCCTGCTAAATTAAAAAAAGTTTGAGAGTTTTCGAAAAGTCCGGGTTCTCGGGTGGTCCGGATTTCTGGCACACGGATTTTTGGACTTCTGCTGTAATAATATAAGCCTTTTCACTTACCGAGTCTTGACTGCTGTGTAGATCTAGAAGTGAATCATCAGAGTCACTATCCAAGTTTAGGCCTGTACTGCTGTTACCTAAGTTACTAAACTCTGTCTGCTGCTTCACAAACTTTATGAACACCTAAAACATCAAGGACAATTCATAATTACGATGAACTAAATATAATCACATATGTATGCGGGTTCTTCACACACATATTTTGTGTATTTTGTTATTTATTCGTTTGCAAATTACAACGATCACTGACACCACACTGGACACCAGCAAATGACATGCCTCCAAAATTCTCTTGATATCATAGACTAGATTTCAACGATAATGCAGTTTGGCACGTGTTATTTTTGTATTGAAAATCAGAGAGCAGTTCTATTTTTTGCATTGCCGAGTATAGTAAAGGCATAGCATGGAACTAAGTGATTGCATGATATTATTCATAGCTGCCATGACCAGCTCCTAACCACAACAACATGCTACATTCACGTTCGTACTCACACACAAATACACAATTAACCTACAAGACTCGCAGTGATTGACAGGCACCCTTAGCCAATGAAAATTATGATAGCAAGTTCAAGGACATTATTCTGAGGAAAACCTACGTTGTCGAGGGTTTTCTGTGAGACAGAGTAATCCTCGATGTTGAGAGATGCCGGAAGGTTCTCCATCGCCGTGAATATGCTAGCCAGTGAGATGTGGTCTGGCTTCATTTCATACTGCAGCGTGTTGTGATGTCGCTCCTACCGACCAATTGCCAGCTCAGTTAGACACGATAAGCATGCGACAGGTAATATAGTCATACCTGTATTATAACAGTCACTTAACCCCAATACTGTCCTCTATAGAGGTTCGTTCTATAGAGGTGCTTTCATTATAAAACTGCCTCCTACAGTGAACCCCAAAGAACCATCTTTTATAAATAGCTATCTGTCTAATGGATCAGTCCCCTAACAGAGGTTTGACGGTAGTAAGACTGCAGTAATACATTGTAGTTAACAGATATTTTCTAGCTCTTATTCATACTGTAATTAAAATACAATTTACCTCCAAAGTTGCCTTCGGCACATGGTGTGCGAGATGTCTTATGATAGGATCTAGGTTTGGCTGCGAACCCTTGGCTCTTACTTGTATTGTGTACCCATCACCAAACCTGCAGACATGGAAGAAATTACAGAAAAAATAAAAGAAACATGATATGATATCGTATTTCACACAATCAGGATGTCATGTGCCCATATACTAATCAAATTACAAAACGTTTCGACCAAAATACACATAAAAATTGACGTGCACATATTATCATGGTTATGTTAAACATAAATAGAACATATAAACTTCAGCAATATTACAAAAACGACAATTAGTGCAGACATTACACAATTTTACTTACATAATTACACATGAAAATATTAACATGAAACACTGCATAAATCATGTACGCCCCATAATATTGTTCATATTTTACACGCTCATATGAAAAGTTGCGTAGTTACCATATTACCTGTTTTTTAAGTGCTGTGTGGAGCCTAGACACTTCATCTTGCCATTGACCATGACGGCCAACCTAGTGCAGAGCGCCTCACACTCCTCCATGCTGAAATACACACAATCAGACAGTAATAAAACATCATACATGAAATTAAAGAAAATTAGGAATACCCTCATTCACTGTTGCATTGGTTTATATTTGGAACTCCCTTTCTTACCATCTGTGCCTTTCTGAATATTACTTTTTAAAAATTCCTGAAATTCATGCTATATAGCATTAACAGTCTTTAAACATACCTGTGTGATGTCAGAATAACCGAGCAACCCTCCTTGATCAAACCCCGTATGAGATCCCAAAGAAATCTTCTGGAATGTGGATCCATACCAGTGGTTGGTTCATCCTAATCAACAAGAAGCTCTATCTACTCTAGTACTCACAGTAACATGGTCATAAATGTCAGTAAAATGACATAGATAAATGACAAGAGAGACAAATGTGCAGATGAATGCAGGCGTTCACAAAAAGTGATAGCAGAAGAATACAAGTTAGTAAAGGTATAAGAAATACATCAGAGAAACAGATATGAGTAATTCGGCAAAACGGCAGTAATGAGTAACAAGCTGGTGGATGATATATATAAATTTTCTGAAAATAATTCTCCAATAGATCACAACTGTTAATAAGTGGAACGGGTATCACGTACGATGTTGATACGACTATAACATGACGCCACCTACCAGAAATAACACGACAGGATTGCCCGCAAGAGCAATAGCTGTGGAAAGCTTTCGCCTATTTCCCCCACTTAGAGTTCCTGATGTCTTGTCTGCATACAGCGTTAGAGCAAGTTTCCTTAGTGACCAATCAACCATCTATGAACGATAAAAACATACAGTTGCAAACGCATTCTTTAACCAATAACATAACAGTTACCGCAGCAGTGATCATTATTTACTAGAAGTCAGAAAAATGATATAGCAAATCGAATTTGGATGCAAATTAACAGAGCTAGATATGCTGCCTATGTCCATTTAGTGGTTAATTGGTGACGTTTATCGGAAGGCAAGACAAACAACCAAGGTTCGTGTAATAAATGAATTTGGCGATATTTTGCATTAAACGAGAGCCGCAAGAGCATCTGGGCTCATCTGAGGTCTGTTGCTACGGTTATAAACGTAACATTTAAGTCGTGCGTAGTGACACCTTTGTTAGGCGCAGATATGCAGATACGCAGTTGCGTACACATAATTTCAGCAACCTTCTGCATTCTGCATACCTCCCGAATCCCATTGGTTGATACAAATCGCGTGCCTGAAACTCCTGTTTTATGGTGCATTGCGACCCTAACGCTAACCATATTTTAAAAAACAAAACAATTTAATTGTAAAAATTATTTGTTGTTATTAAATTGTTGTAAATAAATCATGTAAATATATGCGTTAATTGGAAAAAAATAGTTAAATGGATAAAGATAGAAAAATACAGAAAACAGGTAAATAATAAAAAATCTGATGGGATTCGATACAAGGACCTTTGAGCCGTAATTATATGCTGTAACCGTTGGGCTATCCAGACATATTGGCTTTCTAGATTATAGATGTGCCATGAATATGAGAACACTGTGACATCATTGAGGCAGTTCAGGAATCCATGTTTAACCCTCCTCTTGAGGGTCAAAAGGTTATCAGACACTTACTCTTCGCACGTCAGTGGAAAGCACATTTCATGGTCCTTTCAATAAAGTGATAAAAATGGTAGGTCAGCGTAAAACAAAAGAGTTTTTCACTCTGGCTATTAGGCCATTATAGTGTAGTTAGTATGTTATGCTTTACTTTCTGTATTCGTTTACGAACACGTGATCTATGACACTATTGTATATGCAACACGGCACGGTGGTAATAAAACATACGGGGTCTTTGAGCCTGTGTGATGAACAGAAACAGACGTGTTTACTTGAGTGTTCAGAGGCAAGAGCTTACAACACTATAGCCATGTCCTCAGAAAATGTCTGATATCTGACCTTTCCCCCACTGCCCTTTGACCCGTGACCTCGAATTTCGCACTGGTGATGGGTTTCCTGCCCATCACACTATACACCGAATATTAAGCGCATAGGTCGAGCCGTTAAGATTTGTGCCGCAATTCCGTATTTCTTCCTATACCTTAAGTTAAGAGGGAAATATTCCCCCTCCATTTACACATCTTGACCTTTGACCCTTGACCCCCCAAATTTGTCATCCCGAGTCCTTTTCACGATCCCCCCGACGTCCCAAATATCGTGACCGTACGTCGAGCGGTTAAGATTTGTGCACAACTGTTGACGGACGGACAGACGCACGCACGGACGCACGCACGGACAATCATGCGATTCTACAAGCTGCATCTGACTACGTCAGATGAGCTAAAAAATTGAGCAATTGTAAAGAGCAATGGGTAATGGGTATTGACACCAACACATTTTATACATGGAGGGAATTGGAAATGCAGAGTGGTTTATTTGGCCCACCATTTACTATCCGATTCAACGCAATAAAATACCCTGGCGACTGTTACCACAGCTTTACGTACCTGTTTCTCGTAGTGGAAGGGAACACCACGAAACCGTGCGTACAGTGTGAGATGTTCCCTAGGGGTAAGCTCATCGTAGAGAGCGTCGAACTGTGGGCAGTACCCAGTACTCTGCTGCACCAGCCGTGCATCTGTCATGATGCTGAAACAAGAAAGATATATAATCACACACGTGCGAGTTTGTGAAATTATATTGTACCATACTATAATTACTATTAATAATTAGATCTAGTATTTATATAGTGCTTAAAATTCTGTTATATGAGTGTGATAACACTCTGCATGGACAACGGTTCCTAAACATAGCCTTACACATGGTCAATTATGCACATGATGCATGTCACTCAGTTAGGCCCCTAAAAAGTTTAAATGTTGCATATAACATCATTGTATACAATGGTTCCTCAGACAACGCCATCAGATTCAGAATAGTGAAAAATCGATAGAGTTTAAAATGGCAGCGCAGCGAGCCTGATGTTTGTTAGATTGTACATACAGACCTTTTGTTATTAAGGAATGCATCGCCTCCTGTTATTGATGTATCTCCTGTCAACATTTTAAAGGTAGTTGTCTTACCCGCACCATTCACTCCAAGAAGCCCAAAGCACTGTAAGGTACACAATAAACCACTGTTCATACACACTGTTCATACATAACACCACTTGCAAAGATCTTTAATCAGATCTTGTGATTATGCTGGCCTGATGCAGTTATAACAACATGCATGAACTAACTATCATACTGACCAGACAACCAACTGCAACAATCTCAAAAGGTTTTTTCTGACAGAAATTTAATATAAAATTAATTCAAATCTAACAAAATTAAAACAATGAATGTAAGGTAAATCATTTATTGATTATTGAAAATTTTATAAACATTAATAATCAAATTATTAAAAAATAAAGATGTGAACAATAAAACAACATAAAATAAAATGGATTGAAGTAAAATCAAACATAATATGAATTAAGTATGTAGTGTAACATACCTCTCCTTGTGGCACACCGAAGCAGAGTTTATCAACAGCTAGCAGCTTGCCTAGCTTGTGTGTGGAGTATTCCTTAGTGAGGTTCTCCACACGCACAAAGTCTGCTGCTCCCTGCAGCACACGCTTCCTCTCTGCTGCCACGTCAGCATCCTCATCTTCCACTTCTGTGCTGCTTACTGCCAGCCTCCTGTCGAGTGCAGAAATTATCATATGTAATTAATGGGCTGGCCTCTATTCATAGGTTAGATGTCAGGGCCGGATCTAGCTTTCAGGAGGTGGGGGGGGGATTGATATTCAAGTGAAGGCGTGCCAAAGGCAAGCGGTGCTAGGGTGGGCCCATTTTACTAGTACCATAACATCAGAAGTGAATAACAAGTGCCGCAGAGCGACAGCGCTCAACTGACGTGTACTGTAGCCGGGTATTCTTCTGATAAACTCACTGGCAACCGAATCATGTGCGCCCTCCCGCCACCGCGTTCGCGCTCAGACATATATCTAGGATA
>NW_014577279.1:208998-228126 GCF_000485595.1 Priapulus caudatus | reverse complement strand
ACGTCTACTTAGCCGCGTATCCTTCTGCATAAACTCACTGGCAACCGAATCATGTGCGCCCTCCCGCCACCGCGTTCGCGCTCAGACATATATCTAGGATACTACTAATACAGATCTAAAATCTATGATAGCTAGGCTTTGCTATACCGGTAGTACAGTAATAAGATACAGCTGTGTAACTTTAATGACTTCGGCTATATTAACATGTTATCATGGATATCGCGTCGACGCGAGCATAGTGGTGGTGGTGGAGGGAGAGTGGAGGAGGGGGCGGGAGGGGGCTCTAATACGCAAAAGCAGTTTGCCGCGAGATGCCGTGCAAGTGTCATTAATAATTAAAGATGGCATCACCCTTCGTGCGTGATAACTCACTCCATTGAGTTGCTGAAATCCTACCGGCTAAAATCCACAGTATATTCAGGTAGGCGAAGAATTTCACTCAGCTTGTGAGTTAACACATCTGCATTGCAGGTTGCCAGGCAAATAATTATGATTAGAAATAGTGCACGCTAGACAAACTGCAGCCGGATATACTGCCGCGAAGCGCGAACAGCGCCACACTGGCGCCATTCTATGGACAACTCGCTGCCTATATTAGAATACTTCACGAGGCCATTCTGGTATAGGGTAAAGCCGTAGAATCGGTCAATTCAGCAGTTCTGGCCATTGCAGAAGTCTTTCGGCTTTGCACGTAGGCGAGAATAAATTCCAAATACTCGCTTTTTGTTGCTTTGTGGCTCGGCGCCTGCCTTTCGTGTACAAAAATATATTTTCGCCTTTTCGCTGATTTATGCCCTGACATTAATTTGGAAGTTATCCGCCACCCCATAGATGGCGCGAACGACCCATCTACGTAGCATTTTCAATTTTTTTTAAAAAAACGCTCCCGTCTGCATGACCTAGACTGCCGCGCGCGCGGTCAGCAGTCGACGCACGGCTAGCGTAACTCACTTTCAGTGTAGCCAACGATAGTTCGCTGAGTGAAGGTCGGTAGCCGTCTAGCCCTGCTCGTCACTGCCGCATGAACTTTGAGCGATAAGCTCCAATCTGATGTTCTGATGTTTGCCATCCCCACGTACTCACGTACTCACGTAGTGTAGCGCGTGGAACTGTCGAACTGTCGACCAGTCTACGTGCACATGGCGTTATAACCATGGAAAAGTTCTTGTGGCTGGGTTATTTCCGCAACTAAACACCAGATCGCAGCACTGAGCATCAGCAACATACAATGGAGTCTTGAGAAGAAGTTTTGAGGCGTATTCTTCAGTCAGACGATGATATTGTCGTCTTTCGTTGATTTCAGATCACAAGATGAACCTCACGATCGGGATGAGGCGTATTTGCAAACGCTATAGTGACTTAGACAGTGAATCTGAGGTGAGGCCCGGTGATGTTATTGTTAGTGCCATACTCAGTACTGTAGAGTGTAGTAATGACCGTGGCAATGTTATTCACGGCAGTAGTGAGCTAATAAAATACGGCACTTAATAACAATCCCTGACGCACTTCTTTACAGCAATATGTTACCATTAAAACGAGTGTAAAATTAAATTAATCCGAGTTGTAATCACAGAGAAATATACATTTATACATCGGCTACTATGTCAGAAATCGAAACGGAGAAATCATCGTTTTCCTATTTTTCACAGTGAGTGACCGCCTGTGTGCAAAATGGGTGAACGTATGTGAAATATCTACTGTTAGTACTTACTGCGACATATCCATGACTAACTGACACCACTAAATTGGTAAAATGTTCCATGCACCTTGAGAAGGTGGCACAGAGTACTACAGTACGGTACTACTGTAAGGTACGCACTACAGTAAGGTGTGTTGCGAGGTGTTAAAACTATTTTGGGCGTGGTATACTTGTTGGATCACTAGCATATGTACATGAATGTACATGAATATACATGTAATGACAGCTGTAGCAGGGTTGAAGCTGAATGATACTGGCTTAGTGAATATCGTGGTTGTATCATGTCTCTGACATCATCAAATCGCTCTGACAGTTCACATGTACCGTTATATGAAGAAATTAGCATGTACGAAGGTGGCACATAGTGTTAGCCATCGAATAAAATTGAAAATGAAAAATCGGTAAAAATTTGCCTAAAACCTTGAGAGTATCCTTAAGACAAGTAATAACTTAAAATAAATAATTGTGCTTCTTTATGTTCTTTCAAGTTTGGCGCCTAATTTGAACTGTTAGTGAACTGTATTAAAATTACGAAGTAAGATATTGGGTCTAAAATTTAATTTGATTAAATGTATTACACATTTAATAAATTTCTATGTTATTAATTAGGACAAGCCAACATTTTGCAGGAAAAGCAAAAATATCTTGTAGCTTGTCCGTCGGACAAGCAAAATCTTTCCCTTATTTCGAACACTGGGACTGCAACCCTTCTGTACACGTACACACAATGTAAACTGCCATCTGTGCAGGCATCGTCCCCATAGGTTTATAAGCTAATAGTATAACTTTCATTATAAGATGTATAAATTTTAGTTAAGTAAGTCTAACGACTACTAAGTCTACTTCACTTTCCTATCATTCGGGGATCAAAATGACACATATGTATATAATCATTTGTACCTCATTGTTAAATATACACATGTTTGCATATATGCTGGTGATCAGCTGAAGCACCAGATGTTTGAGGCACCGATTTATAATGGCAGCAGACATCAAATACTCACTTCGACTTGTAGCAAAACTTGTACTCAGCAAACAACGTGATGACTAGGAAGATGAGCCCCATCGTTGCCATGGCAACCATACTGCGAGGTACCAATTGCCAGGATAATGGCGAAACAATCTTGTCATACTGGTCTGTAAGATTTATTAGTTGGGAATTTATTAGAATTTGTATGCAGAAGACTTGCCGTTCAAACTCACAACGTTTTTGTAGAATGATCAAGTGTTCCTAAATGGAAACAACTTCGAAATGTCAAAGTTCAGTATGATTAGAAATGTTCAAAAACAGAGAATTATAGTGGGCATCACGATCAAATTGTTTTAAACTATTTAATGATAATTTACATGCATATATAAACATGTCAAGACAAGTAGCCCATGTATAATCAACAAATAAACAACTATAAATGCTAAGCATTGGCCGATACGATATACAAATAGTAAATATTTGTGTAATAGATAGGTGTACCTGTACGAGCAAAATACTGGTTGTAGTATTCATTAAAGGCAATGTCCATCAGAGTTCGCCCGAGTGCATAGTTGGGGAAAATCAGAAACACAGTCTTCAATGTCTCGTGGATTGTCTTGAAGTATTCATAATCAGACGTTCCCTGCAAAAGTATACACAGTGTTAACAATGAATTAAAATATGTAAAATAGGTTAATTTGTGATTTAGACAACTACCAAGTCAAGTAACAGTACACTATATAATTATGCTTGAAAATCTTGGTAGTAACGAATTAGAATGTGGCAAATGAATGAACTCATTACATGATACTAGGGTATCATATAATTTGTCATGATGATACACTTGTCCTTTGATGATACACTATTCAAACCACAAGTATACAAATTACCAAAACGCCCAAAATTTGCCTTGTTTTAATGTGAAACGTGCATTACGTTTATTGCCAGGCATTTGTGAAACAAATAATAAAATACGTGTTTCGTTTAAGAACATGGCAGCTAATTACTACCTACACGTCATAAACAGTGAGCACAATTTGGAATCAGAATGACTAAATGCTGTTACTTAGAAAATGGTAGGAGAACGCAGTGTTATGCGTATATTATGTGCGTGTGCAACTGCATGCAATTTGATATTCCAAACTTTTGATGGAATATTAAGAAAAGTGCAGGTGTACAATAAAGATTTAAAGGGATACATGACCCTAGGGTTCCTTGCTTATTTTCAGTTAAAATAGGTTTAAATTACACTATATAAAAAAATTCCACTGTTTATACTCATTAGAAATGTTTAAAAAAAAGGTTAGGTATAAATATTACTGCACTTTTGTGATTAGCCCTCGGTCTGTAATGTGTAAAATTAATCTGAAAAAGCGCAACTTTGTCAGGGTGGCAGCACAATCACAGTGGTGTCATGTCAGCGGCCATAAATAAAGATTTCGAAACTCACTGTGGTTTTATGACAAATGTGAATGCATGATTATAGAAATTTGTAGGTATATACTATTATTTATGCACTTACTATTATAACATACCCTAAAATCCTAGGGTGTTGTATCCCTTTAAATGACATGACTATCAAAACATTTGTAACATACTACCTGATCCATTAATAAGTTCCCAATGATGGGAAACTGGAAAACAATGAATCTTATAAGCACAGAGAGGGAACACACAAATAGCACATGCGCATGCATTTTATACTACTTTCATATGTCTGCTGAAATTGATAGAACTTATATTCTGAAGCGAGTCGCTTCAATATTCTACTGGTTTTTACTTTCCACCCTGTGCTAAATTTTAGCGAGGTTCGTGCTTGCCTGATATTTGACTGCACGAATCAAGGACTATGCAGCATTACTGACATGACGGTTTGGATACAGGCGGCCTAATGAAAAATCTTCTTGAATGCATTTACTACAAGATGGTACTGATTGGCTAGAGAATGCGGTGTAAAACGGCCGTATACATTAACGTCAGTGTGCAACGATACTGGTTCACTGTTAGCAGTGATGTTTTGCCTAATGTAACAATTAAGTTATTCACTTAAGAAATTAATATTAGCATGACAACTCTTAATTCCTCTTTAACTTTTTACCACGAATTTCTTTTTGCTTTTATTATTATATAGATTATTTAGCCTCTTGGTTTTTTTGCAAGCTTACAGTAAAAGTAAGCAGTGAAAAATAGTAAAATCTACTGAGAACTGAGATTTGGGGTCAGGACCCTCATACAATAGGGGCTGCATTGCCACGTGTAAACGTTCAGGGCATACTCAACAGGAAACGAGACAATGAATACAATTAAATACCTTAACTGCGAACCGTTTACTTTTGGTCATATAGTGTGACATATAGAGGGCCCATGACCTCGCAGTACTAAGGTGTCAATAGTTATCTAGTAATATTTTAGCTACGCAATGTGCAAACTTAAAAATCGGTGATTGCAAATAGTAAGATATGCTACGTATCCTGTAGCTCACTGCATGTCCCTCAGAACGCTTTATCATATTGTAACAACCAGCAGCTGATTGTTTGTACGTAAGCCACATCAAGATTTCGTTAGATTATTAGTAACTGTGACGTGCGACATCTTTTATATGCGGTAGTTTAGCCCATCGTTATAAACAGGCTGCACCAGAGACGCAGTGTACTGCTTGTGGTTGTTGCTTGTGGTGGTGTGCACACACGGTAATTTCCCAGTTCGCCTACTCCCATTTCGTCTACTCTCAGAATGGGTAATAGTGCCACTTCGTCATAGTATTTTATATAACAGGGTTAATTGTTACTCAACCGTAAAGATTGGAAACGTACTGCTTACGTTTGTGTTGAGTTACGTCATAGTATTGATATTACAACAAATACAAGGAGAAATTAGTGTGGATGCCACTCCGTATAATCTATGTATGCTAATCAAAACCATATATTACAATTATAAATGGTTATTTAGTGGACAAACTGATGGTAGACAAAATGCGAATGGGATGGATTTTTAGTGTCGACGAATTGGGAGTAGGCGAAATGGGTGTAGACCAATTGGGAGTTTTGCTATAGACGAAATGGGAATTCCACCATAGTCGAAATGGGAGTAGTCCAACCGGGCATAAACCGCACACACGCTTGGGTACATGTCTGCACGGTTCTTGTCTCTGTTTGCGAGGTTTTGTTTGTGCCTTCATTATGGTATATTAGAGTTTAACTGTCTTTGTTAAAGAAGTTTGCACTTCAAATCGTTTTACGCCTCTATCCATCAAGACAACCTTACGGCATGACTCTCAACATGCATCTATGCGTGCCACACACACACACACACACAGTCACTATAAATCCATGAGACAACAAGCAGAACATCTGTCAACACATCAACACTGGACATTAATAACAAAACAAGCAATGCCACGACACAACACGACATAGCTCAACACAACACCACATGACTCAACGAAGCACTCATGACATGACACATTATGGCACAACACAAGGCCATGCAGATACAACAACGTAACCAGCAGGGCAGCTCAATCAATGCTAGGGAATATTGTTTACATCGTTAAGGTTACATCTTTTAATTATAATCCCAATAAGCATGACAATATATTCAGTAGTAATACAACGTGTAGATATGATAGAGTGCTCAGCGGCACTACATCCATATACAGCGGCATAACATACGGTTATGTAATCATAGCATGATGTATGGGCCTTGATCCACTGGCTACTCTCTTCCGACACTAATCTCTGTGACATCAAAATTTTACTTTACAAAATCTTGTAGTAGACATGATAGAGTAACTAGTATATAGAGCACGACAACCCCATGCTATCACAGGCTCACACAAGCACTCACATTGCCAAAGGTGAACATCTCCAGAATGAAGCTAGTGAGGATGCAGGTGATGCCAACAAAGAGGTTGCCTACGATGAGACAGATGTAGGCCATGCTCGGCTCCGTGAAGAAGAACGACGCCGGATACATGATGGGAGTGATTGCACACCTGCAAAAACAAAAACTACATGTTAATTTTTTTAGTAAACCAAATGAATTTGCTTAGAACTACATTTTTTGTTAGTTAAAATTGGTTATTACATTATCTAAAAATTATGTGCATAACTGTCGAATTTAGAATTCACTTCAATTATTGCACAGTCGTAAGTCAAAATGTGTTTAAATGTCACAGTGACCTTTTGACGCCTTAGTGACCTTGTGCACATCTGATAAATGCGTTCTTAGTAATCTCTAATAACTGTTCACATAACATTTGTTGCTGCCTCTATAGAAATTACTGATGTATTTCCAAGAAGCAGACACACAGAGCACGACTGATTACGGTGTGTTAATATAAGCATTGGAAATGTAGGTGCAATGAGGTCCTGGAACATTTTGTTGCCACATCACAGTAATTGCTACATCTATCTATATGAGATAACCACATACATCTGGGATACTATTGCTATGTGCAAGACCGGTCTCTGCATTTCTCGAGTGCCCACCAAGTTGTTGACAACGTGGCAATTCGTTACTAGGCAGTGTTTTTAGTATGCCACTATCCCAACGCCCATTGGCTAGAGCTAGCCATCAATCACGCAAGACAGTTAGGTCAATTGTTACTATATTTCCGAGATTAACGATTGAAAATCGATTATGGTGATATGAAAATATGCTATGAAGTCCAAACTTATGGAACACAGACAGACAAACAGACATGCACACGCGTGCAGGCCATATTTTTGTATGTAGTGAACTGCAAGATATATAAAAGTTGTGCCACGTCTTATTACTAAACTATAAAAGACTTAGTGTGGCTCACTACATCATTGATCATGAGCGCCAACTACATCCAGTACTTACCCATACATGAGAAAGAGAGCGACAACAGCTGGAAAGTTCATTTCGGACGCATACGCTGGAACGTTGAACAACCGGAAAATGCTGATGCAAATGATGCTGGGGATGAGTGAATTGCACTAAAAACAAATAGCATATACTGTCATGAGCAATGTTCAACGAGTTACGTTGCTATAGAAGTAAAACATGTGGATGCGTGCTCGCGCATGCACACACACGTGCAAGTGTGTATGCATGCACATACCCACTCGCACACATGCACGTACACACGCACGCACGCAGGCACGCACCATACTGACCTGAAGCCTATGTGACCAATATAATCACTGACACAGATTAGCATAAATAATCCAAGCCGCGTGGCTTTCACATGAAATGACCCTATGTAGTTGTAGCTACCATGTCCCAGAGGAAGTTGGCAAGCCAGTAGGTGATCGGAGAGACTCCGCACATCATGTGTAGGTGCTTGGCCTTCATGCTGCGCTCGTAAACGAGGAACAGCACGAAGCTGGCCGGAACGAACGACATCGCTATCACCACGAAGATCGCGATCAGCACGTCAGTTCCCTGCAGCCTGCAAGTACACACGTCCATTACATATGCAGTGCAAGAAGATAGTGCAGAAGCGATAGTTTGGTGTAATACCGGACACGTGCGCTGTTGTCTACAAGCAGCATGCAGCTATTTCACTGATCTATATATAACAATTCGATAGTACATTTTGCGGATTGTGTAATGTCACTAGGCCACTGTATTGGTAAGCTCAAGAGTCTGCTTCCTAGCAGGAATTGACAACATAGAGGTTGGTTTTGGTTTACTAATATAGCTTCCATAAGTGGCATTATTTGTTATCAGTGATAGTACGATCTTATATCCTGTTAACATATATTTAGATCAGTGAACTACTGTCAGTATAATGTACACAACTTATACTAGATGCATAAGTTTAAGCTAGGCTCTTATCTATTTTTTTATTGTTAGTCTAATTTAGGATGGCTGTTTTGTAACTGTGATTTAAATTCAGTGACTATAGTTACAGTTAGTTATACAGCATTTCCGTGTACTTCCGAAACACAACATAAACAATTAAGATGCCTGCCACTATTGGTGGAGGCAAGTGTCGTGAACCCCACTTTAAATATATAAACTTACAGGTAATCAAACGATAGAAGATCATTAGTTCCTGCCATGGGGTGATTTATCACTGTGATTCCATAAGCTGCTGGGTTGCCTTTGCTTGCAGGCAGGTTAGCCCTCAATATCGCATTATTCAGAGTATTAAGGTATGTTGGTATCGAGTGATATCCCTGATGGTTGTACCATGCCTGAAATATGTTTTACATTATTAGCGAGTGTATTTTTACAGGCGACCTAATTATAAAAAATACACTTTCAATCTTGTGATTGTTGAGTTTGCCTTCGATTTTGAAATTACAAATTATGTCAGCAAAGATATCAAATCGAATATTATATAGGACATATCGAATATTATATTAGGACATATTTGCAAATTGTTCCCAATTTATGCCATGCAGCCTTCATTATTATATAGCATTACCTTTGCAACATTTCGTACGGCAATCTTGCGGAACAAAGGCTTCGCATTTTGGCCAAACCACTCTGGCACATAGTCTACCACATTACCAAACGATAAGCCACCGTACCTGTGAATATACATCAACAAGCATTAATTACAGCCAAACATGTGTTAGTGGATACCACTACAGAAGGACAACTATCTACATAGGACACTTTTAGCATTTACCCCAAGTGGCCACTACAAAGACAGCAATGTTTGCCAATAAAGGGATGATAGAAAACCATATCAGACAACTTATGTAACAACAGGTTCTCTAACACATAACAAAATGCACACGAATTATGACTTTCCCAAACAAGAAAGAGAAAAAGAAGACTTCACCATATAATTTTAGCCTAACAGCGCTTTTAAAAGAGATAAAAGATTTTAGTGCCGAGTTAAGCTTACCTTCGTAGTCTGAACTTGTCGGTAGTGTACAGGAAGTATTCGGATGAGTTCTGACCAGTGATGTCGATCAACATGTCACCTGTGATGGCCTGCTTCTGCGGTGGGTCAGTGTAGCCGCCCGGCGGACAGATGAAGCCAGTCTTATCAGGAGCACAGTAACACAGGGGGTACATCCTAGGATGATCGCTTCTCTCTGTCGCTAGACCAGATGCAAGAAAGGACGCATAAATAATAGCTCCACAGTCACCAGATATATAAATTTAGTTAATTAGGTTAGTTACATGGTTTTAATAGTGCCAGATAATGTTTCAATCACGTTAAGGTACACTTTACATTACTTGCCTTTTTAATATGTTTTCCTAATACCCACTAGTTGGAGTTTTACTTTATTATTATAAACATCTAGAGAATAATAATAATAATAACTATTATTATTATTATTATGATAATGATGATGATGATGATGATGATTATTATTATTAGCATCATCATCATCATCATCATCATCATTAAATATGACTGAATAAAAACATAGTAAACATAAGCGAATTAAAAAAAAGTAACTGGTTGATACCAGGTGGCAGTGTTGTGTAGTTGACGTCAGAGCTTTGCTGTAATGGTGCTGCAGTCGGTGGTGGCGGTACGAAATTTTCTAGAGGCACACCTTTCACAAACACACTCATGCATGATGCTGTAAAATACTCTGCTAGTAGATAGAAGTTGTTTGCCGACATGTTGTGAAAATCTGAAAATTGCAAAGGAGACCATCACCAATACAGAATACACAATATATGACACGTAAATGTCAATCTAATTACAATATCTAATAACAAAATCTAATTGTAGATTCATGTACATGTACAGGTATGCACCACGCCTGCATTCGCACACGTGTGCACGTATCCAGGCAAGCATGTACCAACGTATACATGCACCCACACACAGACACACGCAAACATGCACACACGCACGCACGCACGCACGCACGCACGCAACGCACACACACACACACACACACTGGCAAGCACGTGCACAATAAATGCACACACGGTACGCACACCTGCACGCACACACACAACACACACACACAAACACACACAACACACACACCACCACACACCCACGCACACACACACACACAACCCATATCTTGTTGCAGTGAGAACAGTAACTCAACCAGTATCACTTCCATCATCATTCCAAGAACATATAATATATGCGTGTGTGCATGCCTTCATGCATGCATTCGTGCATGCTTTTGCTCCTACCTGTGTTGTTGAAGGGATCCTTTAGCACACACGTGGCACCCACGCCTGATGGTAGATAGAGTGTGGCGACTAGCTGCTGTGGGTTAGCATCCTGAGACCATTGTGGCCAACATTCAGGTGGCTCCTGCAATGGAACACAATTATTGGCTTATTCACTCGACATGAATGACAAGTAGCTCTAGCCAATCTGCATTATGGTAGAAGCATTTAAAAAATGCGGCATGGTAACAAATTAAAGTAAAGACACTAACTTGAGATGTACATAAGGAAAACATCTGTACTAACTGGTCTAGGTTGACTACCTAGCAACCACAAGAGAGGTGTGGTAATTTTACTCAAATACATAAATTACACTATTGGTAAACATTAGTAATCACGAATAATAAATATAAATATAATAATAATATAAATATATCCAAGTTATGAATTTACCTATTAATACACCTATATTTCCACAATCTTCATCTAGATCATGAATATAAAATTGTTACAAATTTACAAATATAGCCATGAACGAACAGAAATGCTACTCTTTCCAAATAATAGATTGCAGTAAATACATATACCCCATGCAGTGTTTCCTCTGCATTGACACAAGCGAGGCGGGCCGCCTCGCTCAAATTCTCAGCCGCCACACAGAAATTTGTCTAAAACACAGCCTCGCTGATGAAAACCACTGTTCTTCCATCAATAAACTACACTTTATTGAACTAAAATGCAATAGTCTCATACAATGTGTTCAGAATAGCTTAGAATGCACCAAATTGCACAATTTTTCCAAAATTTTTATGAGGGCATGCCCCCGGACCCACCTAGCTGGGCGAGCACATGAGGTGCTCGCTTTGTTAGGACCTCAAAACGTGGAAACGCACCAAAAAAAATTTACCGCCTCACTAACCTTTTCGGCCAAGGGAAACACTGCTATATGTATATGCCGATATCTATAATTGCTACTTTTACTAAATAATGCATGCGATAAATAAATATAAACCATTTATATACCTACGTGGAACTCCTACTTCAGCTAAATAATATATTGCAGAAAACAAATAGCATGTATGCATATCTGCCCTGACACCTACTTGCATCTCATCAGTAAATGGTATAGCATTGCCATGGGGCTGCGTGACATTGAAGTACTGGTCAGGAGGGCTGAGCACCATCATTGGCAAATCCTCACCCATGCCAGGTGCTGTCAGAGCCACGGTCATAGCAATGCAGACAAAGAATGCCGGCAGTAACACCTATGAGACAGCAGGGATGTGATTGCCACCATCTGGAGAAAATGCATTCTATAGGACACCGATTAAAACGTGTGTATTCACTCATTCATGCACCCTCGTAACATGGGGCTCTGTTACTTAACTAAAGCAATCATTACATAACATTACTGAATATTATCAAAGTAGTTTACAACAACAGGCAATTCTGTCATGCAGGGACCACAGCATTGCAACACGAGACAGCAGCGTTGCAGCATACCTGTGTGCACACGCCCTTCCAGTTTCGGCGAGTGTAGTGCATGCGCTTGACTAGAATGGTCCAGAAGTGTCGCGCGTGGCGCCAGTTCCTTGTCATTGGATAACGCCCTCTCTCCAGACGGTCAGTGTTGACCAGTCCAGCTAAAATAGACACAGCCAACCCTATATATACACACCTTTACTATACAAACCAATCCCCATCACTCCATGGCATGTCTATTTCATCCAAAATGCCACGCAATAAATGCAATAGCAGTGATATTAGCACTGCTGCGTAGTAGCAGGATGAATATATATATACATAAGTGTGAGCACAGATATGTTCACCATGTTATACATGCCGTGTTCTTGAGCATTATAACAATGATGCTAACGACTGCTTTGCACTTGTATTGAGGTTAACACAATTACCTACAACGTAAACCACTGTCACCATATATCCAGAGAAGCACCACAATCTACTGCTAGTGACCTCTCTTGTACGTGACAAGAACTAAACGGGTTTTGCATCATCTTACACACCATAGCAATATAGGCACTTATTACTATCAATAACATCGCTATAGTGACCTTCACGCCAATGAGGGTGATCACAGACCCTTGGCAATAGCATTAACTTGAGAAAATATTAACTACAGTAGAAGTACGAAAATCCAGACTGCTCCGGGATTGGGTCGGTTCGGACTTTTGGCTTTTCCGGATTCTCGAGCAGTACTTTTAAAATTCAAATTTAAGGAGGAATAAAGAAGAGATGAACAGGTAAATTTTGATAGTTTATTCATTAGCAAATACAGCATGCTTCATTTATTAAAACGAGCAGTTTTAAAGAAAAATAAAGTCAACACTTGACAAAAATGCAAACATGAAAATATTTAGCATTTACAAGCACAACGTGTTGATGGTGTGAATTAGATCAATTGTGTTGATCAAATTAATACAAGCCAAACAGCACCCATGCATGCACGCACACACACAAAAGGCCGCAAAATTTAAAAAGTTTGAAGTTTAGAAAAGTCTGGGTTATCGGGTGGGCCGGATTTCTGGCATCCAGATTTTTTTACTTCTACTGTGTGCTGTTTTTTTGGGGATTAACATACAAGGTACATAGTTAATTATAAACGGTGTTATAAATACCAACTTCTATCACATAGTTAGCAGTTAGCTAAAAAGTTCCTCTGAGGAAAAGTATAGTTTTTGTTCTTTTTTTCATGAATTTCATTATTGTCAAGTGCATTCTTGCAGTTTACCCACTTCTCCTGGCTACAGGTTAAACCGTGAGCATGTGTACCGATGATTATATAACAGAATGCCATGATATTGAAACTACAGTCAAGCCTATGTATGTAGTCACCTCTTTGGAACAGTTTCCTGTACATAAAGGAAACTTTTGCCATTTCCAGTGAATGACAGTTACACAGTAAAAGCACCATACAGAATAGACACCTGTTTGTAAATTGCACTTTGCACTTTGTAATTTCATTGCGGGACTCTTATAAACAGGTGTGTCTGTCAGTATAGTTCTAGAAGTATGTTCGAGAATGAACATAGGTGCACGATACCTGTCGAGTAGTCAGTATTGCTGTTGCTGTCACTACTGTTATTCACGAATGAGTGCGAGCCAATCAAGGGCTGTGGTACATTGTTTTCTGCTAGGCTGCCTAGCTCTAGATCATGTGGGCCGCCGACAGTGTGAGCTGGCGAGGCATTGTCATGTCTACCAGCAATCTCGCCATCTAGAAAAGGATGTAAAAGGAAAGAGCATTGTCAGAGAATCTTAGCCATTACATATATTTATAGTTTGCGTGAAGCTCTCATACATTACCAAGGGCAAAGTCACACTAATAGAAGACATATAAGACGTATACTATGTATAATAATAACAGGTAGCAGGAGTGACATGATATCGATAGTTACATTATGTCACTCATGTTATTAGTTTGTACATATATATATATATATACTAGCGAGATACCCAGCGTTGCCCGGGGAAATCAGTGGCATTACTCAGTTGGTGACCGCTTAATTAGTTGAAAGGAAAATACCCAAAAAAATCTAACTATCTATCTATCCATGCATCCATGCATCCATCCCATCCCATCCCATCGCACCGCATCCCATCCCATCCCATCCCATCCCATCCCATCTCATCGCATCCCATGTCATCTCATGACATGCCATGCCATCCCATGCCATCCCATCCCATCCCATCCCATCCCATCCCATCGCATCGCATCCCATCCCATCCCATCCCAACCCATCCGAAACAGTACAAAATAATAAGAAATCAAAAGATAAGACATTAAAAATTAAAATTAAAAAGTCAAAAAGTAAAAATAATACATACTAAAGAGGTAGGTAAAGGGGAAAAAAGGAAAAAAGGGGGAAATAAGTTCCCCAGCTCGGACTCAAAGAAGGTAGGAGACGGATCATGTTTTAGCAATTACGCCACTGCGCCGTTAAGGGTATACACCATGGATTCACACGTACGCGATGTTAATCTGTACGCACCGCCATCTATTGATGAATAGAATTTTTATCACTTTTTAACTTTTTTAACTTTTTGTTTCAGCCAGAACCACCTCCCAGACGTGCTGATTCTGAAAATATCTTTAGTTTTCCTCTAGTTATGCGAGTATGGACTAATTCGGCTGAACAACTTTATATATACTAGCCGACTAATACCCGTACATCGACCAAATCGTGCCTTAAAATATAAACCTCATGTAAGTGACACAGTTGAAGTTAAATATTGTGGCGGGAATGACACGCGAAATAATTCCCACAGACGTAATGAATGAATTTTGACTTTTACAATTTTTTTTTTACTTTTTAACTTTTTTGAAATTTTTGTCTCAGCCAGAACCATCTCCCAGACGTGGTGATTCTGAATATATCCTCAGTTAGCACGATTGAGTGACAAATCACGGAGAAAAGCGAGGTCAAACAAACACACACACACACTGACACACAAGATTAGCCAAATTATAGTATAGATAGATTATATAGGAATGATCTATCAATTTCTAATAACAGTTATCTGTCACTGCCTATATGATGCGTCTATGAGTGTTGGCGTAGATACTGTGTGCTATGCCCTCTCACTTGTAACCTTCACCGCTGCCTGGCTAGCACCACTGTTTCACAGCACCGCAAACAGAAATACGAGTGTGTACGTCGTTCCTGCCAGTAGAATTTGCCTCTTCACAGCAAGTGCTATGCAGTGCCTCCACGTTGGCAACAGATGTAAACTGCGTAACGAGAGGCCCCAGGCTAGACTGCAGGGATCTCGGAGCAGGTTTGACTCCCAGACGTGCGGCATGCATAGCCCACCGGCGTGTGGATTGCGTCGAACATGTCTCTCATGCCTAATCTGTGTGCCTAATGATGGCTACCTTCATTGTTGATGCCAGCAGCCTGAGCTATGTTGAGGAAGACCTCTTCCAGTGTGGAGTCCTTCAGGCCATAGCTGGAGATGTGGAGTTGATCAAGGCTGCGCTCCAGTGCCCTGAACAGAGACACAAAGCCTCCACTCCTTATCTCATCCGTAGGAAGGATGTAGTGCAGCTCGTGGTTGCTCTCAGATTCTATATAACATCACATCAGAAGAAACGATATCTATCACATAAAGAGGTTATGTAGAAATATCATATAAGCAATGATAAACGAGATATCATAGCATTACTGCCAACCAGTGCTGCTTGACGTTGAATTCACTGTGATGAATTTTTCCTCTATTTCCTGCAACTGCAATTGTGAATGTCTTTTTTTTTTAAATAAAAAACGGCATCTATGAAACAAATTTATTTGAGATCTACGTCTGTTGTTGACGGAAAAATGAATGGATGCATTGAAAGATGCTGATATCACAAGATATGCATATGACCAAAATTATGTGACCGCCTTTTACTTCACATTTACTAGAGTACCGTTAATATATATTTATTTATATATGACAGATGCGAATAGAATACTGGTGTTAAATCACTAGTTCTCAGTATTTGAGTGGATGCAAGCACACGACTGTAGCTCGTTACCTAGGTATGCCGTCTCAACGTGGCTGGTGATGAAGTCGGTGACCTGGCTTTGCTCGCACAGGGTACTGAATGGTTGCATGGAACCTCGTGATGAGTTGAGAATGCATGGATCATCTATAACACACGTTTTGGTCACATATCAACATGATCTGTGTCTACTATGATCAAAATCCTCTGTACAATCAGAACAATGTTAGGGCTGTTGTTCATCAACCATCACCAACAGTTACCAGCATCATAAGTCTTGCATGGTATATCTTTTACATAAAACCTCATGCCCTAAATAATACGTGACATCCTAGACTCATGATATCATAATTATTTCTGACTACACAAAAAGCGGACATCACCCGCGAATACAGTACGAACAGAAAACAAGGGCAACTGCTGCACACGACAGACCTCAGACCTCAGACCACTGCCACCACGAGGTAATGTGATGGTTGATTATACAGTCACCTATATGCTAGTCGTCACCTCTATAGAACAGACACCTGCTTAAAAGGGACACTTTTAGCCTTTGGTTGATAGGTGCACAGTGAGCCATCTCTACAGAATGGTCCCCTGTCTATAAAGACAACATTTGGCTTTCCCTTGGGTGAGCCATATATATGTGTTTGACTGGTGCATAATGTTATGCTCTCACCACTGTCACTGCTACTGTCAGGCATCTTCACTACTGTAAGGTGGTAGCCCTCTCCCAGCACAGACTTGAGGAACAGTGAAGAGCCGCAGCACTTCAGCTGACCATTAGATATGATGGCAATGCGGTCTCCTAGTATGTCTGCCTCATCCATGTGATGCGTCGACAGCAGGACTGTGCGCCCTTAACATCATCACAGTTGCAGTTAGTTACAATTCGAACAAGAGTAAACTACGTGATACGGCAACATAAACCATGTTTCTGATTGGGAGGGTCATTATTTGGATTAGGGTTGGGACTAGCATTGGGTTTGGGGTTAGGGGTTAGAGTTAGTGTTTGGGCTTGGGTTAGGATTTGGGTAAGGGCTAGGGTTAGTATTAGGTTTATGGTTAGGGGTTACGGTTTGAGTTTGAGTTAGAGTTAGGGTTTGGATAATTAGGGCTAGCATTACGCTGATGATGTGTCACCACATGAGGAGACTGCATGCACCTCACCTTTCTTGTACTTGATCAGCAGATCCCAGATGGCACGACGAGCGAACGGGTCGACGCCAGCTGTTGGCTCATCCAGTATGATCGTCTTCGCTCCGCCAACAAACGCGATCGCGACCGACAGCTTTCGCTTCATGCCGCCGGACAGATAGTCGACGCAGCTGTTGCGCTTGTTAGGTAGTCCTACGTCCTCTATCAACCTGTTACATGTGCACACATGTATGTATGAGTGGTTAGCATAGGAGGGCATGTTGGTTCTCTATTCCATCTTAACCTGTGATATATGCTACGAAATGTCTTACAAGGGACATGAATTTACACCTGACGCAGTGGCCTGCTTTACTTGCAGCCAGTTAGAAATTATTTACTAGCAGGGTTATAGGAAAGGTATTTCGAATCAAAAGTGGGTCCCCCAAAGGCTACCCATAAATGCTGAGTGTCGTTCATTAATATATTTCTCACGGAAATACCCGAACATTTTCAAAGTGAGCTTAGGCGCAAGAGACTCGATTCCTACACGCCCGTAAACGCCTCAATGAGCCTTGCTTACAATGCAATATCTCTGCCTTGAAGTGTCGTAAAGACAAGTAGTTAGTCTTGTTTTAGAGAGGAAAGAATGCTACTTAATGCAATACTATCAAGTTATTCCGGTCAATCATTTCAAATAGAATAATTTGGCCATAAACAGCACTCCTCTGCGTTTTCTTGTTATACACTATGTATTATTAGCTCTTGATGTAATATCATGTTGATACTACTCCCAAAATGTAATAAGCAATAGCAACTATTTCCTCCTATTACCACTGATTATTTACTACTTATAATATTCCTACAGAATTTCTATAATCTCTTTTATACCTCACTGCATAATTTTCCCATCTGGGTATATATGACTGCCGTTTTAGCCATAGAGAATACTGCTGAACGGTTTATTATACTGCTCACTGGTCAATTTCCTCCTTGATGTTCTTGTGGGTTCCTCCCTTTAGCATGGCATAGAACCACAGGTGTTCCTCTACAGTGAGTTTGTGGAACAGCACGTTGTGCTGAGGACACATGCCCAGTGACTGCCGAATCTCATCCATCTCTGCACGGATATCGTGGCCGTAGATGGTCGCTGTGCCAGATGTTGGTGGAAAGAGACCTGTCAGGATGGACCTGGAACCGAAACAGATCTCTGTGTCAGGATATAGACTCAAGTCGCTCCTATCACGCTGCATGGCAGTGCTCGAAATAAGCGTTGTCCGGTTGTCCGAGACAACCACAATTTGCGCCGGACAACCTAACCAGTCTGAGACATTGTCCGGTGGACAACCAAGAAAAATGTGACGAAAAACGCACTTTATTTATGTTTTTCTCAGGGGTTCTCCAAGATCACTTATAGCCTGGCGGCCCGCCATTAATCTATGGTGTGGGAAAGCGACGCATACCAGCTGCTATTTCCAACACTGGTATATGTTAGGTTTTTAGCTCATCTGACATAGTCAGATGCAGCTTGTAGAATCGCATGATCGTCCGTGCGTCCGTCCGAGCGTCCGTGCGTGCGTCCGTCCGAGCGTCCGTCCGTGCGTCCGTCAACAGTTGGGCACAAATCTTAACCGCTCGACGTACGGTCACGATATTCGGGACGTGGGGGGGTAATCCGAAAAAGGGGTCGGGATGTCGAAGCTGGGGGTCAAAGGTCAAAGGTCAAGAGGTGTAAAAGAAGGG
>NW_014577279.1:200253-203206 GCF_000485595.1 Priapulus caudatus | reverse complement strand
GCCCACGGACAAGAGTCGGCGATGGCAGCACTCAAATCCTGAAACATGAATGGAACAGTGGCTTCCTAAAAAATGAGAAAAACAAGCTCTTCTCATTCATCAGCACACAGATCTCCAAGAACGACATGGGTGGAAAGCTCCTCCTGAGTACCCGTTTCGAGACCGTGCTCTCCAACAAGCATTGTGACCTCACAACACTTCAGCCGTGCAACCATTCCGAGGCGGACACAAGGATCTTACTGCATCTGTCACATGCCGCAGAGCAGGGTCATACAACAGCCTATGTTCGCACGGTGAACAGCGATGTCGTGGTTTTGGCAATCCGGTTTTTCGAGACCCTCGGCCTATCAGAGCTCTGGGTGGGGTTCGGTACTGGTAAAAAGTACCGTGATATTCAAGTTCATACCATCGGCTCCAATCTCGGTCCTTCAAAGTCCTTGGAACTACCCCTCTTCCACAGCCTAACAGGATGTGACACGACTTCACAGTTTCTTGGATGTGGCAAGAAGACCGCCTGGGCAGCCTGGACAAGCATGTCGGACCTCACCGACACACTAGTGGCTCTTACACGCGACCCTGACCTCTTCAGTCTGGTGTCTGTACATATGCAGCAGATCGAACGCTTCGTGGTACTCATGTACAGCAAGGGGTGTGGTGCAGCTAGTGTCAATGAGGCCAGTCATCGCCTCTTCACCACTGGAAGCAGATCACGGAAGCACCTACCCAAGCAGCACTGTTCCAGCATGTGAAGCGAGCGTTACTACAGGCACATTTCTACTGGAGTCAGGCCACCTCGGTCCAGCAAGAAATTCCTGACTTCAGTGAGTGGGGATGGCACAAAGATGGCACCAGTACATGGCAACCACTATGGACCACTCTCAGCGACGCTTCAGTGACATGTGCCATTCTCTTGCACTGCGGCTGCCTCAAGGCATGCACAGGAAGGTGCAAATGCAACCGCGCCGGTGTCCGATGTACGGCCCTTTGCAAATGCGAAGGTGGGTGCGTTAATAGCAAAGATGACCGGTAGTAATACTTTAGTCTGAATTACTTTAATAAAATTGATTCCTGAATAATCTTTGTTTATTTTTTAGTAGTACACTGCTGAACTTTGACCTTTGACCCCAAAATGTGGTCACTATGTCCTCAAATCGCCAAAATAAGATCAGAATCGGATTCTCAGAGGCCACAAATCCCTAAAAAGTGGTATTATGTCTAATTCTTAGTGTTTAATGTTTTTTACCTATAATTGACGTACGATTCACCTCTCGGTCGGGTGACCTCTATCGTGACCCTGACATGCAATATTGCCTCAAATCGTTAAAACAAGGTCAGATTCGGGTTACTCAACCCCGGAAACCGATAAAATGATATATATATATATATATGGGTGCATGCGTGTCTGTGTATATTTATTCTAAAGAACAAAGTTTTCGACCAACTTTTCTTCATTGCAGTTCACTCATGCATTCTTTGGTGAACTATAATTAAATCATTATTGCCATCAAGATTATCATGTCTGTTCTCTTGCGGGTATTCTGATGGACTACTGTGGAAAGTTAACATATACTTGCCTATGTCGAGTTGTAGCTATAGTGGCCTTGGTGGTGCCATCTATATAAAATACTGGCAGAAGCACACGACATAAAACTACCAATGCTGAAATCCACGTGTGGTGTGTATATTCAGAAAACCTACCTTTTTTGTTAGAAATGTTACACAGAATTTCTGAAGCATAGTCGAGTAGGCATCGTAAAGGTGCAAGCAGTACTTTACATAGTGCAATAAATAAAAATATGCATCTCAAAAAGTAGTAAATGATGTTAATACTAACAGGTTTGCCAAGCTTACATTGTGGTTGTCTTGCCAGCACCGTTGTGTCCAAGAAAAGAAGTGATCTGACCTTCATATAGATTTAGACTCAGTCTGTTCACTGCTAATTTATTTCCATCACTGTAAACCTGTGAAACACAATTTCATCAGTGCACATCACTGTTATACAAGTTCATCGCATCGTTAAGATGTAAATATAGTTGGATTTATTCTGAAATTAAATTGCTGTATATGCATCACAGTGTTTTAAATAATATTTTCGTTTGTACATAAAAATGCATTTTGCAATAGAGTAGATATTCTTACACAAATTTGAATGGAGGACATCAAGATATTACTGAAAATTTGCTAAAATCTTTGTAATTTTGCATATCAATTTTGAAATTACACCAAAAGAATTATGATGGTAAATTTGTAATCTACTTGAACCTGTCTTTGAATTTTATATGGATTCTTGGTTTTCAGATTGCTTTAAAAAAAATAAGTGAAAATAAATGATCAATGGTGATAAATGAAAATATTTACTAAAAACTAAGAATTGGACCAAATATTTTTGATGGCTTAGTATTTGTGGTTCCCCAACGGCACCATTAAAATGCAATATATCGTGGGTGAGTACATCAAAAACCACTCAAAATAACATCAGTAAATGACATATTAACACATTGTAACCAAATGACATATTGGTTACATTTGCTGTTCACCTACCTTGAGCAGGTTGTCTATGCAGACACCGAGAGGAAGGTGAGAGGTCTCTTCCTCAAACAGCCTGGGGTCACGATCCCCATCGAGCACATGAGCCTGGTCCTCCTCCATCAGAGTTATTGGTGCGTTGTCAGGACAAATGCTGCCGCATAGAACACACACGCTATATAAGAAGCTAATAATATATGATTTAATATGATTTTATATGATGAGATAATAATATTGATTTTATATATTTCTGTCTCTCGCTAATAGTCAGGGGTGGTAGGGCTAAAAAAGGGCCGTTTGGTTCACATTCTTCCAAAAGCACCAAATTTGGCCCAGATGTTGCCCATACCATACTTTTTCGATTTCTGGCGGGCGCCGGAATGGGCGCCCCCCGGGGCCGCCATATTGGCAAATTCCAATATGGCCA
>NW_014577279.1:199215-200243 GCF_000485595.1 Priapulus caudatus | reverse complement strand
CTCTCTCTCTCTCTCTCTCTCTCTCTCTCTCTCTCTCTCTCTCTCTCCCTCTCCCTCTCTCCCCTGCCATCACTCCCCTCCCTCGTTTTTCCCTCTGCTCTCTCTCTCTCTGTATCTTTCTTTCTCTCTCTCTCTCCCCTCCCTCCCTTCATCCTCCCCCTCGCTCTCTCTAGCTCACCTCCTTGAGCCTCTGCTCCTTCTCATGTACGATGCTCTGCACGAGCATTGCGACAGTGTAGACCCACGACACGGTGAGACAGAGCGGCATCACGTGCTCGATCATGAAGAGGAACTGGTCGCTCATGTAGCATGGGTACGGGAACTGATGCACGTAGCTACCAGGCTCAACAACCTCACGCTCCGCCTGCAGGTCGATGAATGCCCGCTCCACAATGTCCTATAGAGGGCAGCACGTGTTACGCACACCGACGACAAGTGCAGCTTGTTACACACTGATCGCATTACACAAATGCTTTATATCTACTGTCTGCATTACATACACATGTTACCAAGAGTCTATCAATAGATACTTCTCTATAACAGTACTATTGATAGACTCCTGGTAATAGTAATAATAGAGTAATAGAGAATAAAGTGTATAATGGGAAAACGGAAAATTAGTGCTACTTTATGGCAAGATTACTCTAGTTTAAATGCTGGTCTAAAACAAGTTAACAGTATTGCGTTACACCGCATTCTTTCTTCTCTAAAACAAGACCAACTGCTTGTCTCTATGTCACTCCTAGGCTGAGATATTGGATTGTAATCTAACCTCATCCAAACGTTACAGCAGTGTGGGAAATGCGCTGGACACGTCTCTCACTCCTAATCTCGCGTTTGAAGTGTTCGTGTATTTTCACAACAACTTTATGAATGAAAGGCGTTTCGGTTATCATCGGTGGTTTTTTTTTTTGGGGGGGGGTCACTGAATCATTGGTTGCTTTGTGACTGGAGACAAAGGCGTCGGAAGCAATAAAATAGTGCCGCGGCTTTCAGTGGCGTACCCAGGATTTTCTAAATGGGGGTGC
>NW_014577279.1:193712-198813 GCF_000485595.1 Priapulus caudatus | reverse complement strand
TCCTTCACCTCCCCTTTTCCCCCTTTTCCCCCACCCCCTCCACCTTTCCCACCCATCCCCTACCTCCCTCCCCTACCTTCAAGAAGGAGGTTAAACATGGATTTGTGACTGTCTGGTTAGAAAGAATTTGACTGCCGTGTTTGCTCAGTTAGAATCGTATACATGCCTGCATGTATGAGGCTACATGTCACAGCTGAATTTTCAAAAGCTAAATTTTGGGTTAAGAAGGTGTTATTCTTAAATCGTATAATTCCTATGTATTCTGTACTGTCAGTATGTTTACATGTCACACGTATGCCACTGCAGTGCGGTGCATGTGTTGGGGCAGTTTTTGACCTGCGAATAATTGGCTTACAGGGCTGGCAGCTCTCCTATTGCCAATTTGCGCCTGTAGGCTATGCATAGGTAAATGCGATGGTGTTACCTAGATCTCTGTCTTGAAATAGTTGTTGCTACTACGAATGATGGGGAGCTTCCATCTTTAATCTGAAGACACTATAACGTACACGCCATCTCGTGGCAAACTATTCACAGATCCAACGAACATCTTTTGAGAAGTTCTCGATAACCAATCTCTTGTGATTCCAACATTTCGGTCGTGTATTGTGAACATTTGGGACTAACAGGGGTTTACTAGAATCCCAAACTCCCCACAGAGTCACAGCCAGTAGACGTTAGATGAGCGCTGTCGCTATGCGGACTTGTTCGAGTGGATTGAGGTTTGATCTACTGTTACCACGGTTTATATTTTTTGTGTCAGCAGCAAGGTTACGATTACTATAATCTATGTAAACGCGTTGGTTAGAATCTGATAAGTTAGGCGAGCAAATTAATTCATATAAAATTACCATCATTGGCTTAGCAGTATCTATTTTAGACTAATCGTATCCCGCGTTCTAGGCACGAAATCGACATATCATCAAATTGGTTGACTGAATACATTTCTGTCCATTGACACTGTACCGTGTACATATAACTCCGTTAAACCTAGGCGAGCGGGCATGAGAAATACTAGTACTAACCTTAAGGATTATTCTTCACAAGTCAACTAGGCTATATCTAAGATGTGAGGCGACCAAAGTTGATTCAAATTAAGACAGTCAACACTACGATTGTGCACAATCCTATTTGGGTAGAGGTCTCCGTTGCTAAAATAATCTGGGGTGATAACTTGCAGTAGAGCAAGCTTACTAGTACGAATATATAATTAGAAATTGTATTTATAAGTGACTTGCCTTACATATAATACGTATGTTTGATGAAATGGAATAATCTGCAAATATCCCTGAAACGGTGCTGATTCACACTAGATCTGGTGAGCGCAGCGGCTACTCTAACACAAACGTAAACACCAGCAACACCAAAACCCCAAGTGCGTGAGTGCATGTGTGTGTGCGTGCGTGCATACGTGCGTGTGTGTGTGGGTGTGTGCGTGCGTGCGTGCGTGCGCGTGCATGCGTGCGTGGGTGCGTGTGTGTGATGGATGACAGCGCGGGATTTTCTCGTACACGAGTTAATGAAGTAATTTACGTTGTTTGCTCCAACGACGGCTTTCGTTCGCCGTCATGGCATTGCCTTGTCTGACGTAGCCGTCACTCCATAGATGTAGCTGATAGAAGATGCTAGCTTCACTCCCACTCTCTATAGTAACTAATAAGACTCCCACTCTCTATCATAGCTGATAGCTTTACTCCACTCTCTATCATAGCTGATAGCTTTACTCCACTCTCTATCATATAGCTGATAGCTTTACTCCAGTCTCTATCATAGCTGATAGAAGCTGCTACCTTCACTCTCACTCTCTAGGTAGCTTAACCCTAGATTCACTATGACAGCTTAGAGATTCACTCCACTCTCTATAGTAACTATATAAGATCCCCCACTCTCTATCATAGCTGATTGCTTTACTCCACTCTCTATCTTAGCTGATAGCTTTACTCCACTCTCTATCATAGCTGATAGCTTTACTCCACTCTCTATCATAGCTGATAGCTTTACTCCACTCTCTATCATAGCTGATAGCTTTACTCCACTCTCTATCATAGCTGATAGCTTTACTCCACTCTCTATCATAGCTGATAGCTTTACTCCACTCTCTATCATAGCTGATAGCTTTACTCCACTCTCTATCATAGCTGATAGCTTTACTCCACTCTCTACCATAGCTGATAGCTTTACTCCACTCTCTATCATAGCTGATAGAAGCTGCTACCTTCACTCCCACTCCCTAGGTAGCTTAACCCTATTCAATATGACAGCTTAGAGATTCACTTCACTCTCTATGATAACTAATAAGATTCCCACTCTCTATATATGGCCAGGTCATGGCTTTATGTGTAAGTACATTACCGAACCACATCCAGTCCCGTCCGTCGTGGGTAAATGTAATCCCCATCAATCGGCTCTGTTTAAACCAGTGCGCTAACCTTGTGTTACTGTGTAGTGGTGGTACGTAGTAGTAGCAGGAGTGTTACTGTAGAATATATATATATATATAATTATAGGAAGATATAAGGATGAAAGCGCTTGTGTAAAACTAAATGTCGGATTATTCTCTCTTTTTTTAACTATAACTGAATATCGTGCAACCTAAGAACTTTTCTACTATATATATTATATACTAGGTAATGTCAATACGTAGATGCATGAACATATTTACACAATTGTATAGACAGTTATCAGTAGATGCAATATGTATCTCTACATAACAGATACGTTCAGGCTAGTCATGAATCATGCGCACCTGCAAAACTCCAGATCTGTTTTAGATGCACCGAGCCAGTAAGACTTTGTTAATGGAAAATACCATGGCTTTGGTAGTCCATAGGAGCCTGCAAAACATTAAAACATATAATATTGAACATGTAATTATTTCAACTATTGTATAAATTAGTTATTAGAACCAGAGAAGTTACAACTGGTTTTAGTTCCTAACAATGTTTACACAATACATGAAATCCACATAGCTAACAATTGCTATAGTTTAGATATTATGGTTTTCTAAGCTTAATTACCTGGGTGGATGTTCTCTATGTACCACATCAGCACGATGTACAGCACCGTGTCGACGATCATCATAATCGTCACCTCATACAGCGTAAAATCGTCGTCTTCTACGGGCGATTTATCGAAGTTCGACCACTGCACGCCACTGCCTCCCTCCTCATAGAACGCAAAGTACTTGGCACCGAGTCCAAATGCAGACGTTGACATCAGAGACTAAAACGACCGAAATGCGTATGATCAACTGATGTGAAGTGCAATAATTTGGAGAAATATGATTTTAGAAAAAATGACTGACTCAAATGACAGGAATGAACACCGATACAGAAGCTCATCGCTAACATGATACCTTTCTGGGATTGAAAAATTACTAGTCAAACCTACATGGGGTAATGGTAACCAATATGCACCACGTAAAGATCGTATATGTCTCCATTTCTCACATAACTCGCCTGTCTGTTTATTGCCAATAGTATAACTTGAATTGCATAGCATTGAATAATAAAATAGTTGATTCTACGTGTGGGGTAGCGCTTCAGATATATATTCCGTCAAGACGGTCCAGGTCTCTGCTTTACACTCGCACTTACAGCAATGCGCTTAACGGTGGTGGACATTTTCATGTGAGCCGATTCCTCTCTGATGGCGATGTACATGCAGGGAACGTACGACAGAAAGTATATGATGCCAGCGCAAGCTGCTGCTAGTTTAGCCTTCGAATATAGCACGCTTATTAAAAACCTGAAAGACAAAAGCACAGAACTATATTTGCATACGATCTCTCTCTATCCATTTCTCTCCCTCGCTCTCAAATTTTCATTATTTGATGTTTATTCCTTAATTTATACTAAAATTGAGAAACATTAGCACAGTAGTGATCATAGGGGTCATTTAACCTTAATGCACTTATTTTTAAATTACAAGTCACATAATACAAGTAGTTTGCATCAAATCCTTAAAGGGATCCATTACTCTAGGCTCTAAGGTTATTTTCAGTTAATTTAGGTTAAAATTACGCTACATAAAAAGTTTCATGGTTCAATCACCATTACAAATATTATTTTTTTAATGTTTTAAAACTAACGACTACAGTTTGATTACAACGACGGTGGCGCCACTCAAAGCGCACAATCTGAAAAGTTGCGCAAAACGACGTTTCAGCCAAGGGCTACAGACCGAGGGTGTTTCTTATTTATTAATTTAAAACCAAAAGGATTGTAATATCTTATAAACGACATATAGTTTCAGTTATATTATGGATAAATTTGTCCTAAAACGAACATCGTTCGGTTAAATAGCATTTGGGTATAAATATAATTGCACCTTTGTGATTCGCCCTCGGTCTGTAACGTGCAAAATATATTGGGAAATGCGCAACTTTTTCAGGGTGGCAGCACGGTCGCGGGTGTCAATGGCGCCGTTCAAATTTCGTAGCGTTGATGTGTAATTAATTATAACAATTAAATTAGGTATCTGGTAACAAGTACGTGTGGGTATAGACAATTTGTTATACAGTAAGTACAGTCGTATGCAGTAAAATCCTAGAGTCTAGTATCCCTTTAATGAAACACTTACTACAAAATGTGTACTAGAAACACTAACGAAGAAACAAAGTAATGCTGAGGCGTAAAGTAAAAGTGTAATCGACAGAGGTATATTACATACGAGAATGATATGGTAGCGAGGCCGAATATCTCTAACATCATGAATATGATCACGGGGTTACTATAGGCAAGAACGTTGCCCAGTCGCAGCATCACCGTCAGTATCACCATGGTGATTGACATCTGTGTAAATGATGTGATAGCCCAGGCAAGCCAGTGCACCGCATTACTCATGCCCATCATCTTCATCACCTGTAGTCGAAGAAAGACGTTAGAAAGTGAACGAGCACCGACGGTAGCATCATCTCACTTGATTGAATCTCAGGGCTGGAAATTTTGTGCACTCCCTCTCCCTCCCTCTTTTCACCCTCCCCCCTCTCTCACTTTCTCTCTCTGTATCTTTCTCTCTCTCTCTCTCTCTCTCTCTCTCTCTCTCTCTCTCTCTCTCTCTCTCCCTCTCCCTCTCTCCCCTGCCATCACTCCCCTCCCTCGTT
>NW_014577279.1:184498-193150 GCF_000485595.1 Priapulus caudatus | reverse complement strand
CATTTTAATTAAATCTAAACACACGCACACGCACACACACACGCACGCGCACATGCTCCCTCAATATAACGCAACGGCATGCTGCCTGCATAGAATAGACAGGAGTAGACGGGGAGCAGAGGAATGTGTGCCAGAGTTCTGGATCATAAAATTTTATAGCTACAGGTGACCTGACCTCATCTGACCCTGGTCTCCGCTTATAGGGGCCTAGATTACACGTATATACATGATATATGTACCGGCCAAAAGACGGTATAAATTATTGAAAGATTTTGGTTACGGAAAATTTATGGCCTGAAAAAAGTGCCGCGGCGGTCGCCGCGGCTGCCGCGGCAGTTCCGACGCCCTTGACTGGAGACTTGGGGTTTTGGTGTTGCTGTGGATACGTTTGGTGTTAGATGTAGCCTCTGCGCTCCCAGTCTAGTGTAATCAGCAACGTTTCTGGAATATTTGCAGATTTATTCATCTCATCAACATCGTATTATATGTAAGGCAAGTCACTTATAAATACAATTTCTAATTATAATCGTAATAGTAGCTTTCTCTACTGCAAGTTTATCACCCCAGATTATTTTAGCAGGAGACCCTAACCCAAACTAGGATTGTGCACAATCCGTAGTGTTGATCTGTCTATTTGATCAACTTTGTCGCTCTCCATCTTAGATATAGTCCATTGGACTTTGAAGAATAATCCTTATGAGGTTAGTACTAGTATTTCTCTGCCGCTGCCTAGGTTAACGAGTTTATGTGTACACGGTACAGTGTCAATGGACAGAAATGTATTCAGTCAACATTTGATGATATGTCGATTTCGTGACTCTAGAACGCGTGGATACATTAGTCTAAAATAGATACTGCTAAGCCAATGTATGGTAAAATATGAATTAATTTGCTCCTAACTTATCAGATTCTAACAACCGTTACATGAGATGTTATATAATCGTACTTGCTGCTGACACAATAAAATATAAACTGTGGTAACAGTAGATCCAAACCTCATCCACTGAAAAATGGGTTCAAGCCCATATAATCAGTACCCCAACCCCTTCCATAGGTTAATTTCTAATAGGGGATATCTGATGTGAGTATAGTGTTAACTAGTGTTAATCTATACCCTAGGCATTCGTCTCCAAATATCTTTCCTAGCATGGCTAATGCCAGTACTGATGGAGCTGACCATGTTTCTCTATTGATTCTTCACAATGCTACTCAGTTACTAAGGTGTAGTAAAGAGGTTGGGCGTGTGACGTCAATTATCAGCGCTCCAAGCAGCGACGGAAAATGATAAGCAAAAAGCCGAAGTGAGCTCATGCACAACAGACACGTGTCCAACGCATTTCCCACATGCCAATAACGTTTGGGTGAGGTTAGATTACAATCTAATATCTCAGGAGTAATATTAGAGACAAGTTGTTGGTCTTGTTTTAGAGAGGAATGCTGTGTAATGCAATACTATTAACTTGCTTTAGACCAGCATTTAAAATGAAGTAACTTTGCCATAAAGTAGCACTATTTCCCCATTTTCTTTTTAAACACTATGTATTATTAGCTCCTGATGTAATATAATGTTACATAAGAAAATGTAATTTAATGTAATGTAATGTAACATAAACAATGCAATGCAATGTAATTTAATGTAATGTAATGTAACATAAACAATGCAATGCAATGTAATTTAATGTAATGTTAAACATTATGAATGTAACTGCACATAGACTTGTGAGATAGTACTGTAGTAGCATCTGGTTAACAAAAATAGATTATGATGACTACTCGTACCTGTACCCACACAAATCCAAAGTAGTAATAGTTGTAGTCCCAGGAACGCGGCCCTGGTGCCCATGATTTGTCTCTGACGGCATTTGTCGTAATCGTAAACGACGCGTTCTGCCGGATCTTGTAGATGAGGTGGTTTGGCAGACTGCCATCATCCTCGTTCATTTGAAACACGAGGCCTGGATTATAATTTATAATAAGAATGTTCAATGTTATAATAATAAAACTACAAACTGAGCTAAAGACTAAACACTACAACTGGAAACTAAAAATACGAAAACAATGGTCACTGTTGTTTAACATTTGCTTAAATAATATTTCTGTTACTATTTTTAATATTCCACTATTCTATGCATATAGAAGCACTATGGAGATATGTTACTCAGGTGAATGTACTTACTAGCAAAAACAGTGACATTGTCAGAGTATGCCTGATTGGAAACATACTCGACTAGCGTTTTCTCATCAGCAAAGCCTTGGAACACATCAAAGCTGATGCCTTTCATCAATAACACCCAACTGCAAGCTGCACTATCTGGAACAAACAGACTAAATAATCAAAACTCATGCAGAAAGAATGGAAAGATATTAAAATGGCTTTTTTGTTCAGCTTTGAAGCCGAAGATACAAACATTACTTTAGCTACGAAGTCAGAGGGCATCAGAGGGAGAAACAATGTTTAACTTTATTGGGTCAGGGACAGAAATCCCACATGTCTATGCTCAGCCATTCATGTCACTATTCCTCGTTGGTAAAGCGGGAGACACACTATGCAAATTTCGCTGCGATCAGATCCACAGCGAAATTTGCAGCGAAAATATTCGCACCCGCATGCGATAACTTGAGCGGACACACTAGACACGATCTACTGTCGCCACATGGCTCCAACCATGGCTCCAACAGTCATGTGATATCTGGATTGCCGCCATTTCTCAATCACGTAATTATCATACTGATCAATGATTCACTGCATTATAACATTAGCCGGCTTGATTTTCGCTTCCACACACACACGATGCTAATTTGTACGCAGCGATAAAAAATCGCATCAAAAATATCAAACGTTTGATAGCTGCGAATTTCGGTGCGGATAAAATTCGCGGCGAAATTCGTCATCGCTTGAGCGGTCACCCTATGCGAATTTTGCTGCAATTTTAACAATCGCTGCGGTCGTGCGAATAAATTCGCATGGTGTGCCATGGTGTGTCACTTAAGGAATGATTCTGGCATTGCTCATTGCTAGTAAACAATTGGAAACATGTATTGTATTGTGGTTTAGTTATCAATGGGTATATTTCTTGGGTTTAAAGGTAGGATGCCTCAAACACACTATTTAATTTCTGCAAAGTCTGCAACTATTCGGAATAAAATCTTTTGTATGTGATTTAACATGCCTTAAAGAGGGGGCACACGAGCGAATATTTTTCGCCCGATTGCGGCGATTTCGAAATCGCTTTGAAAATTCGCTCGTGTGCCCGCTACAGCGACGGCGACTGAGTACGGCGATTCCAGTTGCACGATCAATTGCAAGTATCAAATATGTTTGATATTTTCACCCGATTTTATTTCGCCGGCAATCAGATCGCCGAGAAAATTGCTTGTGTGCCCAGAAAATTGCTCGTGTGCCCAGAAAATTGCTCGTGTGGCCACTGTGGCGAACACAATCGACGGACAATCGTTGGACGGCGCCATATTGTACAGGTCACATGATCGATGGATTTGTAGGGTACGTTGGCGTATGGTCTCGAGTAATATCGCAGCGTGTGCCTGTTCGTGATCGGCGAAAAATATCGCTCGTGTGCCCCCTGCTTAAGACAAGACTTCTGCAGAGTATGATTATTACTATACATGTCTGTTTCATTTTAGTCAGATACAACAGTTTAAATATTCCTACCGATAATATCGAGTTTATGCAAAAAATCCTCAGAAGTCAAGATGTCAATTTCCATAAATGCATTAACGCCCAGCTGGTGTGCCATGGTAGAGAGAACATCTGTGTAGTTCATACTGTTCTGTATCTATCAGGTAAACACAAAATAAATGACACATGTTGATGCATTATTATTTAAAAAAAATCGTTACCATGCTTAGCATGCTATTAATTTCACTTCAAATTAGATACACAATAATGGCTTAATCTATAGGAATAACAGGTGCCAAAAACTAATCAGGGTTTAGCACCATACCGTTTTGATATTCTTCTAATATTCTTTGAATATTCTTCGATAGTTTTCCAATATACCTCTTTCAGTTGAGCTAGGTTGTCCTGCGTGCTGTTTAGCTGGTGGTAATCTCGTATCTCCCGAGACACGTTCAACCACTTGTTGGCATACTGAGTAATGGTGTCAAACAACACAAAGGTGCTGTTTGCCTGCCAGAATTACCAATAGGAGCATGAACATTTCTATACATGCATGCACGTACGCACACACACATGCACGTACGCACACACACAAGCATGCATGCACGCACGCATGCACTCGCGCATGCACGCACGCACACACACACACACACACACACTTATACAGGGTTCTCCCCAAGTCTTCAACACATCCGGCATACCTCCATAGCTGAATCTAAATTGTGACATCCAATAAATCCTCTGACATGCCTTAATTACCAGCTGTGATTACTTTTGACATAATGTCATTTCTGATTAATGATTAACCTAGCACTCACAGCGAGATAACCATGGCCCCTTAGACATTAGACTTATTAGACATATTAGACTTGTTGCTATGCCGGACTCCTATCAATAAACCTATATGTAGTAGTATCAGGAGTGTCATAATATAGATGATAGCAATTATCTGATTACATTATTGAATATAGTCTATATTATGACACTCCTGGTAGCATACCTTCTCCACGATGTCGTCTGCTGCTGTACTGTTGGGTGCGTAAAGGACCTTGGGGTTGCTGTACAACACATGCATGAGAATGCCCAGCAACTCCTTCTGCCTCTGCGTAAATACTGACGAATCTGGTGAAAGCAAAGCGATAAATTATCAATCTATTTATATTTGTAATAAATTTCCTAAAAATTCTTTTAAAAAAAGGCTCCATTAACTTGAAGAAGCTGGGGGATACTAGTATACATAATTACTGTTAATCAGTTAATAGAATAATAAAAGTTGTACTCATTAACATGTAAACAACTGTTCTTGTCATATTGTATGTCATAGAACAGTCACACAACAGTCTTTCCACCAATAAGTGTGCCGATCTGCATTTCAAAGTAGATTATTTACATATCATTGTCAACAAACAGAGCGTGTGATTTTTGCACTCGGGAGACGGAAACCCCGTCCCTACACTAGGTTAATTACCTTTGTATACGTTTCGAGATAGGTACCAGTCCATAAATATTTGTGAATGTTGATGAGGAATTGTGAATGAATTGTTTGAACATTTCATTATCGCAATTCTGAAGATGGCGGGCACACGTTTGCTGTTTATCCACTGTTTTATAGCCTATAACAGCAGGAACTCGTAATGACTTTTATGCTGAAGGAATAAGTAATATTCACGCTGGCAGGTGAGTCTAAATTTATTTTTCGGTTTATTTCAGAAATGATCATTTTAATAGTTGATTACCTAATCAGTGCCTGCAAATGATATGCAAACTTTTTTTGTTATAATTGATCATTGGGACACTACTAGCTGTTACCTGAACCGAAGATATCGGTGGCTTCTCCTTTAGCCGTGCCACTGCCATCACTGTCGGAGCTACTATCGACAGAGCCATCAGAGCTGGGAGGTTCCTTCCCACACACTGTCTTCTGCATGGCTGCCCAAAGATGCAGCATTCTCTGTGTACTCCCCTGCTTCTCTCTCTCCTTCTTATCCTGGTGGGAGATTAATGATAAAGGCACGTATGTCAGTGTGTGATTGCACCTAAGCTCAGTCGTTTTGTGCATTTTTTATTCAGAAAGCCTCGAAAATTGTCTAATCACTTCAGGTTCTCAAAGGATAATTTAGTCACCTATGCCATTTGGTTGTAGTCTAATTATAATCCTCAGATAAACAACTCGTGGGTATGTTGACATCTGTGCACCGTGCCGTTACAAGTTACAGGCTATGCACAATAATACAACAGATGTAAACAATGAAATGGCTCTACCAGTCTACTGCCAGTTTGAACTTATTGCCCTCTTTTGTACTCTAAGAGAAAAGGAAGAAGAACGATGCAAGAATTTTACATGCTCACATTACAGTTAGCCACAGCTATGTGTTCAACCAGGCGACCTAGCTGTCTGAGTGATATAACCACACCCCTTGCATAATGTTGCTAGGTCCGTCACACTAGAACAGTTCATTCATTTTTCATGCAGGGCGCGAAATTAGCACCAGCCCATTGGCATATGCCGGTAAATTATTTGGAGGGCCAGTGACATTGGCAAAACACTGGCCCTCCGAGCCCGTGGTTTCAGCCATGTTAGCGAGTACCTACATTTTTAGCTCACCTTGACATCGTCAAGATGAGCTATTGCCATGGGGTGTCGTCCGTCATACGCCCGTCCGTCCGTCAACATTTGGCTACAGTCAACGATAACTCAGGAACCGTTTGACCCACATGTTTCAAATTGCATATAGTTGTTACTCCTATGGGAGAGGTTTGAACGTCCTATTTTAGAGCACGCCAGTCAACCTACTTTTGAGCCACGTCCACTTTTTTGCAAAAATAGAAATGGCCATAAGTCAGATCAGGTTCAACGGATTTTGCTCATTTCTGGTATGTGAATGAATAAGGACTGGCCCCAAAACATATCACACAGGTTTTGATATTTTTTTTAAATTATGCAAATTAGGTAGATTTCGGCAATTCCCCTATGCATTTCAGTGTCTGCCTACGGTCAACGATAACTCAAGAACGTACCGTTTGACCCACATGTTTCAAATTGCATACAGTTGTTACTCCTATGGGAGAGGTTTGAACGTCCTATTTTGGAGCACGCCAGTCGACCTACTTTCAAGCGACGTCCACTTTTTGGCAAAAATAGAAATGGCCATAAGTCAGTTCAGGTTCAACGGATTTTGCTCAATTCTGGTATGTGAATGAATAAGGACTGGCCCCAAAACATATCACACGGGTTTTTATTTTTATTTTTAAATGATGCAAATTAGGTAGATTTTGGCAATTTCACTATGCATTTCAGTGTCTGCCTACGGTCAACGCCATCAGCTTGTATGCCAACAGATCTGAAACATTTATTTTCGCATCAAAAATTACTCATCATCATTATCAAGAGTATATAATGGGAGATATATAAAGAGTTCTCCCATATATACTCTTGCTTTATATATCCCCCTCCCTCTTCTATCACACCCAAGGTGAGCTACAGTGTCATTGACACTTTCATTATTTATAGCAATAATGAGCAAATACTTGATTCAAACACTTTGGACATCATTCGGACAAGCTTTTTTGAATTATCATTTCAAGTCTCATATTATGTCCGTTCTGGTTCAAACAGCAAACAAAATTTGTGAGGACTGGTAATTGTGTGTCACTTCGTTATTGAACAGCATTTTCAGAATGCCCCTATCATAAATGCTGAGTGGCTAGAGCTACCTGTCAACCACTCTGGGCAGGTAGGTCGATTATAGGTAACGTTAAAATACTGTGTTAGATGAACCAACAAAGGAGGTACTTACCAGCCTCTCCTCATCAATGTCGTATTCCTCATCATTCAAGCCATAGTCTGTGTCATTGCCTGAAATTGGAAGGGAAACATCAGGAGAGTGGAACTGGTCAAAGGCAATATATTTGACAGTAACACGCTAAAACCAACAAGAATGCATTTATCACATTAGTACAGTAATTGGTAATACCATGCATTTATAAAGTAATGCTTTCCAGTAAACCCGTTTGTAGTGCAAAAATCAATAAGAAATCACATTGTCCCATCGACTTTTATTGTATAATTGCAGATGCATTCCTACAAATACATTTTTGATTAAAGGATGTCGGTAATCATCCAATCTCCCTTAACATACCACAATTATAAATGCATGACGCAGCAAAATACCACAAAATGGGCGCGCTTGTACACATACGAGTCGCATGATGTGATAACGGGGGTTCTTAAGCAAAAACGCAAGAGTTGCAAAGCAAACAATGTTCAAATGTCGCTTTGCTTTTCCATTTTTTTCAGAGCGAGACGAAAAGAATAATTATTATTTGCAAGCGTGCCACGCCGCGGAAACGTGTTTCTATACACGTAGGCTTATAAATTTCGCATTTCTTTTTGCGAAACATCTCTTATCTATCTCGCCACTTGGTGAAATGACAGCGTATACGTAGTCACGCCATCCACGCACGCACGCACGCACACTTTCACCTCCGCGCGCACGCGCGCACTTTCACGCATGCCCGAACGCATGTCGGCATGCACGAACGCACGCACGCACGCACGCACGCACGCACGCACGCACGCACGTACAAACTCCAACACCCGCCGCGGGTACACGCACGCGCACATGCGTTTAAAGAAAGCATAGGGCACGCGCGCATATACGCACACTCTATAAGCAAATCATTGCAGCTGATTTTTTTGTCGTAAACGCAGATGTTAGATAAGAATAGTCAGCAGTTGTGGCTACGTGACCGAGCCAGGGTCGCGGGATCGCAGGTAGACATGAGTTCATCGGGTGAATCAACGTGAAATGACAGGTGCGATAATGCTATCATGGCTGGATTTTAAGTGCACACGAACTGAACTCATAAATGAAAGTGTCAATGACACTGTAGCTCACCACAAAAAAGGACACAAATGAGTGAGTGAGAAGAAGTCAGTTTTAATTGAGCAACCATCAACGTACATTATAGAAACGAGGAGTATATATATAGGGACGGGAACTCCCATTATATAC
>NW_014577279.1:166375-182474 GCF_000485595.1 Priapulus caudatus | reverse complement strand
AAATTTTTTTCTCAGCCAGAACCATCTCCCAGACGTGGTGATTCTGAATATATCTTCAGTTAGCGCGATTGAGTGACAAATCAGGGCGAAAAGCGAGCACAAACAAACACACACACACACAAGATTAGCCAAATTATAGTATAGATATAGATAGAAGCAAACACTGTTGAACATTACATTAGTATATTGACTATTGAATGTAATAACACAGGAAAAGGAATTCAGTGTAAGAATTGGTATCCCGACCTAGAGTACACTGGATGTAGGGCACTATATGTAAATGCACAATTATGAGTGCAAAATATTATAACACGGGAAAGGTAGTTTTTAGATAGAAGCCCTGTTCATACTTAAACAAATTACATATGTGAGTGCATTTTTGTTACACATCTTGTAGACATGTAGTCATAATATACAAACTGAGTATGGGCAAATTTACGTAACTGGAGTTGTCATAATATAGAATATTACTGTACTCTGCATGTTTCACATAAGTTGTGCTTATTGGGTGTACAGTGGATAGACTATTGGATAGCAGATGGTAAATATTATGTTGATTTCAGTGTACACACCAACCACGTACGTACTCACTTTAACGACTACAGACAACAGATCACCCACCTATCGGTAAGCTGTCATTGACGACTAGATCAGAGCACTCAGTCAGAGGCAGATGTGAGGCAAGTCCACTCATCGCTTTTAAGTCACGGTCAAAGTTAATAAAAACCTTCATGCGCTGCGAAAGCTCTCTGTATCTATCCCACATGGGTTGTGGCTCCCAGCCTTTAAGATGTAACTGGAAAATTGAATTCAGATTCGATCACACGAATTGACAGAAGCCATATCCATAACCTGCAGGAACTACAGGAATGCCTTGCCTCAGGTCTGCACCTTGAAACATAGAGGTACATTCTCCCCCTGTTTATTTAATTCTCATAATATTGTCATGTGTTGCAATGCACGCACGCACTCGCAGGCACAAACACATGCATGAACGCACACACACACATGCACGCGCACGCACGCACGCACGCACGCACGCACGCACGCACACACACAGACACGCATGCACGCACGCACACACTCACGCTCACACACACGGGGTTCTCCCCAGGCTTAAATGTTGGGTCCAAAGTGCCTTCAAAGCTCCGACATGCGTAATTTACAGCAGTTTACTATTGACAATCGCAACACGGTCATGGTGTTTTCAGAGGTTGATGTATACGTTTCTGAAATAATAGAGTTTGCCTATGTATTGGGGTCACTTATGGCAGGTGTATATAATTTCAACTGGTACAACTCCTCCCAGGCTTTCCCCCATTCGTCCATAAATGACATGCCTTCCGAAATTCCGGGGGAGGACATTGATATACAAATGATATGTTCAAGGTATGGCCTTTAATTATACACAACCGAATTATTAAAAAACAATAGCAGCAATAAGTTAAAACATACTATGGCTTCCAATCTCTTGTTGCTGACTTGCTGCATGAGTATATGTGAAAGCTCCTGCAATTGTAGCTGACTTTGATTGCATATTCCACTCTGTATCTCCTGCTGATCTGTGTCAGAGGGACTCATCATCTCAGCATTGCAGGCTAAGTGTTTAATACCTTTTGGTGAAAGCACGATGGTCTATAACGAAAAGAAAAAACTCAGTCACATTTAAAAAATGCATTGAAGTGAGGCCAATTTATTTAATGTTTATCGATTAAAAAAGACCAGAAGTCTTTATTCTGTAGTGCGAATTGGATCAAATGATGTGCCACTAAAACGGACTGGCCAGCATGCGACCTATTTGCCCGGCATGATTGACAGGCAGCTCAAACCAATCACTGTTTTGAAATGATGTTCTAAACACAATACTTAGCAACTAATATTTTGCCAAATACACATGAAAAACCACATACAGGTAGTTCTCGAATCAGCGACCTATATTAGCAAGGTGGGCATCTCGTTTGTCATTTGGGTAGTAATAGGTCAACAACAAGTCCCACGAGATTTAATGACAATTATAATTTAATAGCTTGTCACGATGTATTATATCACTATTAGTATAATTTATATATTATGGGTGTGAATGTGAGCATATTTTATTTCGATAGAAGCAATCAATGAAAAGTTTTTTTTAACATTATTATTACTATTACTATTAGGTGGTTTGCATCTATGCAGAAGGCAGGTAGATGGTCTCACTTTTATCATCTTGGCAAGTTCTAGGTCTGTGATGGTGGACAGGGACGACTCGTTCCCTGTCGGCTGGAGGAGCACAAGCAAAGGCTCCAGCTCAGTGGCATACTCGGACAGAAATGCTGGATCTCCCAGCAGCTGGTAAAACAGAGCTGCAAATCGAAACATTCGCCACCATCAGTGAAGGGAACAACCTTATAGTCACCAAGCTGTGTAAACATGCACAGATAACGTTTCTGTGTTGCCGGTGTTGATAGTACATTTCAGGGTTCTGCCCACGGTGGGCGGCGGTGGGCGGGTGTGCCCAGCACTCGCGGTTGCCGCCCGGCACTATATATCTCCGCCCGGCACAAATTTTTGATATAAAAAAAAGAAAAGAAAAAAAAGTGATAAATATGGGCTTTTTATTGGACAGAAATTGCAGGAAATTGAGTTTCAGACTATCAAAAATCAAAAATTTTCAGGGGGGGCATGCCCCCGGACCCCCCTAGATTGGCTTCGCGCCTACGGCGCTTGCATCTTGAAGTCGCAACTGGATGCGCCCGGCACTAAAAAATCCTGGGCAGAACCCTGCATTTGTATATCAAATGTACATATTGACTTAATAGATATCGCAAAAAAACATGTTACTTATCGTCAGATGGCTAGAGATAGAAAGTCAGAAAAACAATTACTATGTACAGTCCGACCTCCTTTATCCGGCCACGTCGGGACCGGCACCCATCCGGATATGGGATTTGGCCGGATATGAGAGTTATGCTCAAACACAGCATTTCTATGCAGTTCAGTAGGGGTTATGCATGTGATAATGTATTTACTCGTTGCTACAATTGATTATTTGTAACAAACTGTCATGTCTTATGGTTTATATGAAATGGAAATAAAATGAAATAAAACAGAAATTTTACCACTTCGGTTTATGTTTGTTTATTTTGTGCTGAGATCTAGGGCTGTAACGATCGATACACTCGCGACGTTGTATGCCTAGGGCTGTTACATGTGCGCGGCAGCGGCGCCTTTGATTGAAGTACGGGGCTCGATCGATTGCGAGTGCGTAGCGAGGTAGCGCGTTTCGCTAACGTCCGCTAGTAAAAGTTGTTCGTTAATGAACGAAAGTTGTCCGGAGGCATAGCGGACAACACACACACGCACGCACACACGCACACACACATTTTTGTTCATTCATATAGTATACAATGTATATATCTTTTATTCCTTGGTAGTTTTTACAGCATCAACAAGTGAGTATGTATTCGTCAAATATTCGTATTAATATGGGCGTATATTTATACATGTACATGTACATGGGCGTTTGCTCTTATGGTAAGTGTGTTTGTTTTGTGCATGTGATAGCTGTGCGCTCTTACGATAATCAATGTGTACATCGCGCGAGAATCATTGGTACATCGCCCGAGTTTTGAGCGAGCTTTGAGCGAGATTTCTAGGTGGAAATGAATGAAAAAACAGAGAACATACACTGCGATATCGCGGCCGGTTAATAGAGATTTCCGGATAATGGATGGCCGGATAAAAGGGGTTGCACTGTACACTCAAAGTGTTAGCAATCACCTAAGTAAAACAGAAACCTCACTATAAAGGACACTGTTGGGATTTACCTTGAGTGGAAGTCACACAGCAAAACCACATCTATATAAATGATACTTTTGCAGTATCCCTTGAATTACCATGATGTCTAGGTTTGACAGTTTATGTAAAAATTAATCAAAACCAAATAACCATAGTGGCTGCACACCATGTCTATAAGGTTGACAAGATATGTGTTGTTTAGTTATTACCAACAAGTAAGGCACCAGTACCTGGCTGACGTCTCTCTGCATGTGTGCTCTGGCTAGATTCTGTATCTATGCTGCGACTCCATCGGTGGTGGCCACCAGAGGTTAGTCCCTCGAAAATACTGTGCATGTCAGAGTTTCTTCTTAGAAACAACAGTTTGTACACCTGAGAACATTTACAGACAAACCTGCATTAGCCATTACCTCAATGTAACAGACAGGTATCTATAAGGAAAACTTTTATGGTTTTCCTTAAGCGTGTGGCAGTTGCACAGTGAAACCAACGCTATACAAGAGAGAGCTGTCTATAAAGGACACTTTTGTCAATTTCCCTTGAATGATCCAGATGCACAGGTTTTTCTATACTTGAAAAAAATTCTATACTCAAAGCAAATCCATCAGATATATATGCTACAGTTGACCCAATCCTTGATACACACCATTGTTTTCGTAAAGCATGTAATTTTTGCTCAAAATCGTCTTACTCCAAAAATCAGTGAGATTTTAGTAGGAACGTCTCGGTTTAGCTTCTACTATTAGGAAATAATTGAATGAGAAATTTTAGCAACCGTTGGTGTGAACAGGCCTCTATGGCAAGATCATTATCAAAACAATTTTTATGGCCCAAGAAGTCTCTAACCACAAACAAAAGCATTTACCACAGTAATTTGTGTACAAATTTGGTGTGTGCATCTGCATTTATTTAATCTGGCATTGTACACACACGTATGACGCCGTACTTTCATAGCCATAGAGAACAAAAAAAAACTTCCCCACGCTTTGTACAGAGAGACAATGTGACACCTCAGTACACATAATCTGTGTATTTTAGTCACTCAAAAATCAATAAAAATTCAAAACCAATTAAAATTTTACAAAGTAACATTTATGTGATGAAATTGATTTTATGAATTATTTTATCAATATTTGGAATCATTTAATAAAGTTATTTTAGAATAAATATGTTTGTTATGTAAAACGACACTGATCTAGATCTTTAGTGACATGAGCTCGTTGAAGCGCGACGCGTCTCTTTATTAGTACACACAAACCGATGATACTCCATGTCTCTCTGATTAATCTATGTTATAGCACGCCCGTCAATGACACATTGGCTATCGGCGAAGTTGTCACTACGTCGCGGATTCGTCGTACATGTTGAAAGTCGCACACCTATGTCAAATACAATAGAGAGAAAAGAAGACAAGAGATAGTTATAAATAATTCAATTAAATGCTCTGTGTAGAGAGTGGCAGCAAAACGTGAAAGGTTCAACATTCGCCACTGTCTCACGATCCCCTTACACAATGTCTTTGCCAGATAGTTTTTAATCCAATGGCTTTTTCACATCCACTCACGTATTCGAAGGTATGGAGTAGTGGATGAGAATAGCAAGATAAGCATGAATTGAAACAACCGAAAGCGAGAATTCATATCACACTTACATAAATATAACAAGCATCTGCCAACAATTAACATGGCCTTTTGAAGAGCGAGTTGTATCAATTGCTCCTCAAATGATCTTCCGGAGTAAGTCCGCCGTATGCCAACATCTCTTCATCGCTTGAAGCCAGGATCAAAGAAGTTGGCGTGCGTTGTACACTATCGAGACTAATGGAACAGTGCCCTGGTAGATCCTAAAATCAAGCACGCGCAAGAAGAGTTTTTGAAGAATTCTTCATCTGCTATTTGTGACAGATCCCTCGCCCGTCTAGCCGCAAAGTTATTCAGTTTTTGAGAATTAACAGAGTAAGAAATCGTAATCTGTATGTTTGTATACGACCTTTACAGCACGCCGGCACAGCACATTTACCACATTATAACGTTTTTGTATGCACTAATGTAATGCTCTACGCAAGATATCACAATGATAACCACCTGACTTCAACAGCACCTTGATGAAATTTTCGAAACCCTCATTGAATTAACAGCGCACACTGCTCGCCTCGCTTGGAGTGCACACATGTCGCATAACAGCAGCGGAGATCGCACAATACAACATTAGCTGAACCACCCTGTATGGCAACTAGGCTTTACAAGTCAAGGATGCCATAATAACTCTTAATATTGAATTGAGTGTTGCCCAGTACGTCTGCCTTAGGGAAGCAGCGAACATCATATTCATCTAGCTGTCCTTATCACAGAACGCTTGGGCCACTCCCACATAGCCAGCGACGAGGGATAGAGCGATGTGCATAATATGGACCTAGACATCACCGAAGCATGATCCAAGCGAATACATAACATCTCATTGATTAACATCACCAAAATATAGTCGATCCTCATCTCTCCTACATCATCCTAACTCATTCTACTCTGAACTCACCATTCGACACTCTTCATGCTTTTTCCCACACAACTTCACTCTACTTCACTCACAACACCCACCATTCCCTCGTTTCGCTCGCCTACACACTCACTCACTCAAAGACCACCTCCCTCGCTTGCCTCTCCTCTACACACTCAATACACTCAAAATCACCCACAGTCAGCACATAACCACACTCGCTCGCTCGCTCGCTCACCTTACTTCCTCCTCACCCACCAACCTCCCATCGTCGCGCGCCGTCTCACTCACTCAACCAGTCACCCTCTCTCACTCACTACACTTACTATGCTCTCTCGCTCCGCCTGCCGGTCGCTCTCGCTCTCTCTCCTTCTCTATCTTCTCTCTCTCTCTCTCTTCTTTCTCTCTCTCTCTCTCTCTCTCTCTCTCTCTCTCGTCATCTCTCTCTCTCTCTCTCAACTCTCTACTCTCTCTCTCTGCTTCTCCATCTCCTCCGCATCTCCTCTCTTTGCTTCTTCATTCTCCCTCTCCATTTCCCTCTCCCTGTGCTTCCTTCATCTCCTTCCCTCTGCTCTCCATCTCTGCTCCCTCCTGCTTCTCATTCTCCAACTCTCCATCGCTTCCTCTCCTCTGCTGCTCCTATCTACCAGTCTTAATATTCACTCTTCTACTTGCCACTCTCCTCTTCGCTTCTTATCTCCTCTTCTGTTTTTCTACATCTCTTCCCTCCAACCTCATCTATCACTCCTCTCTGCTTTCTCATCTCCCTCTCAAGTCTTCAACTTCTCTCCTTCTTATCTTCCCTCTCCTATCCTACTTTCCCATGATCACTCTCCCCCCCCATCCACTCCCACTCTCTCCCATGATTCATCCTAATTAGCCCATTCTTCCTAGCCCACTCTAATGTAGTCTAGCCATCGAAACGCCAGCGTGAGTGATGCAAACTATTATTGCTATATTATAAAATGGCTCGATATTTTAGCTGCATCATCTTGTCAAACGTCAACGTGACACCGCCGTTGTTCTATTTCTATAATGCAAGCCAAACGACTGTCAAAAAACGCGCGCATAACAAATTATATTGCCGCTCGCCGATTATTTACAATTAACATAAGCATTCAAACTGGAAAATTTTCGACATGTTAAGACTTTACTATTGAATTTTCTAGCACCTTATTTATCTAGATCTTACTGTTAATTTATATAGTGGATTCAAATTTTAATCAACTTGTAAATGTTTATTTTGACTTCCGGGACTGCGTATAAATATTTCGAATTTATAACCATTACTATTTAATTTTCTTAGACTAGCTATTCGATCAAACTGCTTTATCTAGCATCATCTGTTAATTGTCGTCGTCGGTGAAGCAATATTACTAACACTGTCAAATGTGTTGTCTCTTGACGTTTCGAATTGAAAATAATTTTCCGTGATCTTGGACCTACTATATTATTCTTTAATTAATTGCGTGTGATAAGAAAACAATAACGCACTTGGCGGGCCTGTGTGCATCAAATTGGTAATGCAGAGCGCGCTCGGCTATCTTTAGACTGCTGCGCCAGGCCGCACAGTCTAAAGACACTCGTGCCACCGCCCCTCTGCATTTAACCGCCGCACCACTGATTTTTATCACCATCACGTCGATAAAAAATCGACTCGAGTCACTGTCCGATTAAAATCGCCACTTGTGCAGCACCCGGCCGCAATACAACCGCTCTGTCAGCGAAATACCACTGTCAATAACTGTACGTGACTGTTTCATAACACACCACGGCAGCTTCCAAATATTGATAAGTGTTCATAAATCAGGCATTTTATTGGTTAAATCAAAACTGCTTGCCGCGAAGCTACCATCAGCACAGTGCCGGCCACCACGTTTTTTTTTAAGCGATGCTTCAGCGACCTTGAGGCCAACAAATATTCAAACATGTTTGATATTTCTAGCGACGAGTTTCTGGGGACGTCAAAACTCACGCGTGACGCCGCGGCAGCCGCACACTGGCCATTCTCGCGCATGTGCGTTGCTGCACCTCAGATCGCCTTACTGTCTATAAAAAATCGCCACTGTCTGCGCCGCCATTATCTAATGACACCCGGCCCGTGCATATCTGACGTATACTATACACGCGTCAGGGTGTGATGCTATAGTCGGGTGCTTCGCTCGCTGCGTTAGCATGCCTGCGTGACAATGCATCATGCGTGTATCCACTAGTCCTTGTTAATCACAACATCATGAACAAATTCTCGCACGAGATATTGCCATATAGCAGATCTAATACATCAGTTTCTTAACAACTAACACACTACTCGCTCACGAATCTAATCTGTTCAGAATCTTACAGATCGCATATAATAACTTATCAAGATTAGATCAAGTGGACCATGCTTTGATAAACTCGCAAGCCATGGACAGTGCCTACTAGTTATTTGAATAGACTATCCAATTCATCGCCATGACTCACATCAATAAAACCTACTCTAATAAGAGTACATATAATAATATATAATCAAACGATCAATTAAAAACCTTGTTAATCAGAATTCTATTTCTGATTATTGAGTAATTACCATATTTATATAGTGAGATGTGCCTTGTGTGTGTGTGTGTTCCTGATGTGTGTGAATGTGCTGTGTGTGTGTGTGTGTGTGTGTTTCGTGTCCAAACTATATGTATGTGCTGTATAGGTGTATTTATAAATGGTATATGGATTGAAATGTGTCGCTCCAAAATATTGTAGAACTAATAATTTTGATACCATCAAGAGCAGATAAAGAAGCTTCTTTATCTGCTCTTGATACCATGTATGTAATGATGTATGTGCAACATCTGGAAATAAAAATAAAAAATAAAAAACTTCCACCAAAAAAAAAAAAACTATTTATGATTTCAATTTTTAATTATCCAGTTAACACTGATTGCTGATTCTTAATAGCTAAATAATTATAAAATATCATGATATCAAATATCAAATATCATTTTTACTCAGGAGTGAGTAAAAACAAAGTTGTTTGTTTGCTTTTATTCACTCCTGAACATATATAATTTTGCAAGCATGTCATGCAAAGTTATCTTTTTGTGACTATTATTACAATGTGAACATATTCAATTATACTCAGCAGTAACAGTAAACCAGGAATATGAAATCCCCATTGCTACATGTGCGAGACAATATAGATAGGTATGTCAGGAAAAACATTTATGGGATTGATTTATGTACATCACACAACTGAATGCGAAACCCTCATTTACACTGCAGTAATAGCATAAACACATCTATGCAGTATACAGGTAATCTATCAAATGGGCATATGTACAGTCCAGAGTTATTCCTGGTACAATGCATATAGATATCTATATATGTATACAATGTATCAGGGGCTGAAAATAGTGGTTTTTGCTCGCAGGTCCGGGACTTTTCAGTAATATTTTTGGAAGGTCCGATGAAAGATTTGGAAGGTCCAAATATGTAACGTTTGTTTGGCTAATAGATTGTTTGGTAACAGTGGGTCCTTTTTTTGATACACAATTAAACTTAAACAAACTCACGTTTGCCCTCGTTTGATACATGTGTCATCTGCAGGCATTCCAAGTTACTCGGACGAGCGACGAGTTACTTCCGGTATGCTGAAACTACGCGTGCATTCGCGTTAACTTCCGTTATAAACAACCATGCTACTAACGTTGCAGCATACGCTATCAGTACATGTAATTTCGATCAGATTTTCGGTAAATTTGACTCTTATACTTGGTATGTTTCATCGTGAATATTAAATATGACACTATAGATGTCGACAGTGACCAATAATCGATCTACTTTCGCTTTATTTCTTTGCAATTTGCAATAGTTTAATGATGTTTTATTTGATGAAAGTGGGGTACTGTAAATTATTGATAGGTCCGATGGACTTTCTGCTTGGAAATTGCGAAGGTCCGAGCATGAAATCGGCAGGTCCCAGACCTCAGACTTGCCTTATTTTCAGCCCCTGTGTATATATATACAATTTTCGTTATGGGGATACAGTACAGGCTAACAGATACTCTATGCAAGCACTACTAACAACACATCAAATAATAATGCAACTTCTGTGTATCCTGCTGATACGAGTCTGTACCATTCAACACAGTGTACAGGGTGTGCAAACATTCGCAGCTCTCTTCGTGCGACATTGTAGTGTAGCTGGATAATGTGTACACGCCACACGTGTGTTTATTCTGAAGCTTTGCCCTTATATGGAAGATAATAATTGATTCTTTCATTAGATGTGGTGTACCTGCATGCGGGCACTAACCATTTTCCCTCACCAGGGGAAATGTGATGCTGCCTCATACGTTTGTCGGCCGGTTTAGAACCAACAATATAACAATTCTTCATAAAGGTTTGATTCATGTTTAATTCATGTCCATGTGTGACGTGACAGACTCTAACAAGTGACGATTAAGGAAAACTCAGTCTAATAAATGTGAGCATGTGTGCGTGTGTCTGTATGTGCATGCATGTGCGTCCAGGTGTGTGTATATTTATGTGTATATGTGTAGGTGTGTGCATGCCTATATGTGTGTGCACGCACATGTGTACCTGTGTACATGTGCATTGAACTCACTTGATAAAATTGGATATGCTGGCTGCTTCTTGCGAATGGCCATCAAAATGAAGACCAGCACCAGTGGAATAAACACCTCAAATATCACAACAAACTGTAAAACAAAGAAACAAATAAACAACAGATTATTTCTTGATGCTACCGCTATTACTTCGTAACTACTACAGATAAATTATACTTGAAATAAATCAACAATGTATCTTGAAGGGTTTTTAAAATGTGAAAGTTGTTCAAAGCTCAGTGTGGTAAATTCATTTGCCTCTAGTACAGTCAGAGCTTTGTTATAAATAGGAGACCTCTAGAGAATGGACACCTCTATAAACGACCAGTTCTGGTGGTCCTTACGAGTAGCACATACAGTCTACAGTATACTACCTCACCCAGGACGTTTTGGGTGTTTCCCTCGAGTGACCCTAATATACGTGTTTTACTGTAGTTGTACACAATGTATGGAGTAGAAAACACAATTTCTTGCAAATACACCTCAAATTAGGCCGGGCTTCCTTCCTATAGAGGGAAATGAACCATGGTGGACTGAGGAGCCAGGATACATCATGCACATGCAAATAAGGTCAACATTATCGAGTTGCAGTTCATCAAAGGCTTGCGGCTAGATAGAATGTGTGTTTGTAGAAATTGCTAGAAATTTTAGTTGGTTCATCACTTTCCAGTAGCATAAAAGTTTTTTTTATACAGCCAACTAAATTTATGTTTGATATGAACTTAAATGTTACACATGTTTATCCACATGTTCACACAATACTATGGAGTTATTATATATCAATATACACCTTCCATGATGCACACATACTATACACTGTAATAACTAATAGTTCAGATACATTAAAGCTTTTAAAAGCCGTTTAAACACCCCAAAACACGAAACCCATTACGATTTACGATACTTCAGACTTCAGAATTTCTGACATTAGCATCAAAACGCAAATTCGTTCATCTTCATACATTGAGATAAACACTTAAAGCAATGGGAATTCTTGAAAAACACAATTACTAATACCATAGACTAAGAATAACAATACACGACACACATAATATCGCCAGTAATTAAATCTGTTACCGGATATGCATTACTGCCATCTGGCATTACAGGGGTAGAAATTAACTTTTGAACACGCGAGTCCAACCGTCAAAAAGAGGGAGTCCGCAGCAAAATGAAGGAGTCCGCAATCTGAGGTTCAAAATTAAAGATATTAACAATAACGCATGTGCTTATTTTTCAGATTCATGCAGTTGCATGTCTGCCAAATTTTCTTTGGACATTAGCTGAAAAAATACGGTAATTCCGCGAGGCCATGCTCCGGAACAAACTAGTTAGTATGGCAGAATTTTCAGGGAGTCACACGGACTCCTGCATATGTCATTTCAGGGAGTCCGAGAGTAAATCAGGGAGTATTTGACTCCACCACAAACAAAAGCATTTACCACAGTAATTTGTGTACAAATTTGGTGTGTGCATCTGCATTGTTTAATCTGGCATTGTACACACACGTATGACTCACGTACTTTCCTAGCCTAGAGGAACAAAAAAAACATTCCCCACAGCTTCTGTACAGAGAGACAATGTTACAGCTCAGTACACATATCTGTGTAATTTTAGCACTCAAAAAAATCAATAAAAATTCAAAACGCAATTAAAATTTTACCAAATTAACATTTTGTGAAATTGATTTTATGAACTTTTTTTTATCAATTATTGGAATCATTTAATAAAGTTATTTTATGAATAAAGATTTTGTTATGAAAACCACACTGATCTAGAATCTTTAGTTGACATGAGTGTGAGCGGACAGGTCTCTGTGATTAGTACACACACCTGCATGACATCCACGTCTCTCTGCATTAATCTATGTATAGCACGCGCGTCCAATGACAGGTTGGCTACGGCGAAGTTTTCTACTACGTCGGGATCGGTGAACAAGCTTGAAAGTCGCACACCTATGCAAAAATACACATGAGAGAGAAAGACAGACAAAGATAGTTTAAATAAATCCTATTAAATCGCTCTGGTAGAGAGCTGGCAGCTAAACGTGCAAGTTCACAATTCCCACTGGCTCAGCGATCGCTTACAAAATTTCTTTGCAGAGTTTTTCATCCAATGGCTTTTTCACATCCACTCACAGTATTTCGAAGGGGAGTGGGAGTAGGGGGAGATAGCAAGAAAGCATAATTGAAACAACCGAGCGAATTCCATCACACTCTACATAATATAACAACGCATGCAACAATACCATGTGCCTTTTGAAGGCGATCGTGTATCAAGATTGGATCCTCAATGATGCTTCGGTAAGTCCCCGGTATCTGCCACATCTCTTCAGGCGTGAAGCCAGGATCAAAGAAGTTGGCGTGCGTTGCTACACTATCGAGATATGACAGTGCCTGGTAGATCCTGAAAATGCAAGGGCCGCAAGAACGTTTTTTGAGAATTTCATCTTCTTGTGACCGATTTCCTCGCCGTCTAGCCGCAAGTTATCAGTTTGAGAAATCTAACAGACGTAAGAAATCGCATCTGTACGTTGTACGACCTTTACAGAGGCCGGAGCAGATTTCCACATTATAAGTTTTTGTTGAGTAATAATGCTGTCGCAACGCATTCAAATGTACCACCTGAACTTCACAGCATTGAAATTTTGAACCTATTGATTAACGCGAATGCCCTCGCTTGGTGCACACATGTGCAGCAACAGAGGGAGATGCGAAATAACATAGCTGAACACCCTGTATGGCAACTAGCTTTACAGTCAGGTGTAATAATAAACTCTGTAATATTAATTGAGTGTTTCAGTACGTTGCGTTGGGGAAATGCAGGAATCCATATTCATCTAGCTGTCCCTTATCACAGAACGCTTGGAGCACTCCCACCATGCCAGACGAGGGTAGAGGGTGTGCATAATAATGACCTGAAATAACGAAATGTCCAGAGGAAATAACATCTATTGATTAATCAACAATATGTCTATCTGATCATTTATCATCACTAACTCATTCATATCTGCAACCCTCACCCTTCGACATTCTTCATCCTCTTTTCCCCACACACTCACTCACTCACTCAAACACCCACCCTCCCTCGCTTGCTCGCTCACACACTCACTCACTCAAACACCCACCCTCCCTCGCTTGCTCGCTCACACACTCACTCACTCAAACACCCACCCAGGCACCCACCCACCATCGCTCGCTCGCTCGCTCACTTACTCACTCACTCACCCACCCAACCTCCCTCGCTCGCTCGCTCGCTCACTCACTCACTCAGTCACCCTCTCTCACTCACTCACTTACTCACTCGCTCTCTCGCTCGCGCGGTCGCTCTCGCTCTCTCTCTCTCTCTCTCTCTCTCTCTCTCTCTCTCTCTCTCTCTCTCTCTCTCTCTCTCTCCTCTCTCTCTCTCTCTCTCTCTCTCATCTCTCTCTCTCTCTGCTTCTCCATCTCCCTCGCCATCTCCCTCTCCCTCTGCTTCTTCATCTCCCTCTCCATCTCCCTCTCCCTCTGCTTCTTCATCTCCCTCTCCCTCTGCTTCTCCATCTCCCTCTCCCTCTGCTTCTCCATCTCCCTCTCCATCTCCCTCTCCCTCTGCTGCTCCATCTCCGTCTTAATCTCTTCACCTGCCTGTCTACTTCGCCATCTCCCTCTTCGTCTCTTCATCTCCCTCTCTGTTTTTCTATCTCCTTCTCCACCTCTCTATCTCCCTCTCTGTTTCTCCATCTCCCTCTCAGTCTCTCCATCTCTCTCTCCGTTTCTTTATCTCCCTCTCCGTTTCTCCACTTTCACCATGATCATCCTCCGTCACTCCCACCTCTCTCCATGGTTCTCCTAAGTACTCCCCATTCTCTCCTAGCCCATCTAATGGAGCCTAGCAACGAAACGCGCGTAGTGATGAAACTATTATTGCTATATTATAAAATGGCTCGGATATTTTATGCATCATCATTGGTCAAAACGCGTCACGTGACACGCCGTTGTTATTGTTATAATGCACGCCAAACCGTGCAAAAAAGCGCGCAAAAAAAGTTATATTGCACGCTCGCGATTATTTGCATTAATTAAGCATCAAACTGAAATTTTCGAGATGTAGATTTACTATTGATTTTCTAGACTATTTATCTAGACTTACTGTTAAATTGTTATAGTGTGTGTCACAATTTAATCAACTGTAAATGTTTGATTTTGACTTTCGGGACTGGTATAAATTTTCGAGATTTAGCCTTACTATTTATTTTCTAGACTAGCTATTTATCTAAACTGTTTATCTAGACATACTGTTAATTGTGTGTGAAGCAATTTACTAAACTGTAAATGTGTTTGTTTTGACGTTCGGAATTGAAATAAATTTTCGTGATCTAGACTTACTATTTATTTTTAATTAATTGTGTGTGTAAAACAGATAACGCTTGGCCTGTTGTGGCGATCAATGTAAGTGCAGCGCGGCGCTCGTATCTTTATGACTGGTGCGCGACGGCGCACCAGTCTAAAGACACCTCGTGCCGCTCTGCATTTAAGCCCGGCGCACACGTGGCGATTTTATCGACAGTACCGTCGATAAAATGCGACGGGTACTGTCGATAAAACATCGCCACGTGTGCGCCACCCGGCCGACAATTCAACCGTCTGTCAGCGACATACCACTGTATGAAACTGTACGTGACCTGTTTCAAACCACACACACGGGCGCTGCCAATATTTGATTCACGTGCTTCAAATCATGCATTTGATTGTTAATCCAAAACTGTTGCCGGGATCCATCGCCAGTGCGGCGCACACGTAGCGATTGTTCAGGCACTGGGGCAACAAAATATCAAACATAGTTTGATATTCTACGCGACGAGTTTCTGGCGTCAAAAATCGGTGACGCCGGCAGCGCACAACGGTGGCGATTTCTCGGCGATTTTGTTGCTGGCAACAGAATCGCCGTACTGTCGATAAAAATCGCCACGTGTGCGCCGGGCTTTACACTAATGCACGCCGGCCCGTGCATTATCTGTATACTATTACACGGTGTGGGTGTGTGTGTATGTGTGCGTGCTTGCGCGCGGTGTGCCATGCCTGCGTGCATGCATATGCGTGTATGTGTGCATTGTTATGACAGACATCATGAACATATTTTGGAGATATGCACATGCAGATATACATCAGTTTCTACAATAACCTACACTCGCTCACAAATAATCTGTTCAGAATCTTCAGATGATAAATAACTTATCAAGATAA
>NW_014577279.1:126794-162641 GCF_000485595.1 Priapulus caudatus | reverse complement strand
GAGAAAGAGAAAGAGAGAGACAAAGAGACAGAGAGACAGACAGAGAGAGAGAGAGAGAGAGAGAGAGAGAGAGAGAGAGAGAGAGAAAGAGAGATAGATAGACTAAGCTAGCTAGATAGATTATCTAATATCCCCATATAAACATATAAAATATCTAATGTTTGAGCACATCTGCCATGTATCACATATCTGCCATAATAGGTCTGATACATCAGATGACACATTAAGGCCCCCGCACACGGTGCACATTCGGTGTAGCGCCGAACGCACGCGCCGAATGTGCACAGTGTGCGGGGGCCTTTAGTAGAATAAACACGCATTTTTAATGACCACTCACCGGACTCCGTCTTTTCAATGTCAGATTTTTCCACAGGAGCAGCCTAAGCTGTAGGAGAAACCCCATCGTATATGACAGCGATACACAGTGACAGATGACAGTGAAAGCACGTCCTGGTCTGCAACTCTCAGCTCTGAGAAACCATCAGCCTTTCAAACCTATGGCATAAGAGCAGTGTGACCAATCTTGTTCAAAGTCCACATCATGGTCATACAGTCCGGGATGTTGTAGAATATGGTAACCAAGGCCGTAGTCACGTAGTGGCCGCCACGGCAGCACGGCACTGCCGTGGCATTATTTTGACAACAAAATTGTGCAGGGAACCAAGGAGCAACATATAGGGGGGCCTACCAAAGAGATGAAACCCCGGGGGGGGGGGAACACTGACCCCACATTATGGTAGGTATGTGCCACTGCAAAGTCAAAAATAGGGGGCTCTGGAAATAACTCAGACCTGAAAATGGGGGTCTCTGGAACTAATGTTTGTTGAATGTGGTATGCTCTGGAACCGGCTATGTTCGAAAATGGGGGTCTCCGGAACTAGGATTTCGTTGAAATTCAATGCTATGAAACTGGACACGTTTAAAAGAGGGGGTCTCCGGAACTAGCTAGGATTTCGTTGAAATTCAATGCTATGAAACTGGACACGTTTAAAAGAGGGGGTCTCCGGAACTGCGGGGGGAACAGTGATTTGCTTTAAAATCTATGCTGTAGCACTTAAACCAATAATTGTTGTATTATGTAGAGGAGAGAAAAACATGACCCGGAGAGAGATAAACGCACGCACGCGCACGCGCACGCGCACGCACGCGCACGCACACGCACACGCACACGCACACACACACACACACAGACAACACACGCACGCACGCACGTACGCACGCACGCACACACAAACACACACAACACACACACGTTGCATGCATGCCTTCACGGCCCGGCTTCAACGTATTTTGAAGTACGATGCACTGGAACGGAAATATTAAAAACTCAGACCTTGTGTTTTAAGGTGCGCGATCGCGCTCGCGCACCATCGCGTGCCTCGATTGATCAGGAGAAGTGCGAAAAAACGCGCATCTAAGCATTATCAAAACACACACCTTTTTTTTCCGTGTTTTATTTTTCATTAATTCAACTTATAAACTCGAAGATAAACGCTAACGGTTGTAAACATCACGGACATTGCCGGAAGTCGGTTCACATGTTTATAACAACAGTCGCAAAGCGCTCTAGAACGACGAATGTGATTGGTTGTATTTTTAGATAAAGTTTTAATAGTCTGCTTTGAAAAATTGAGTGTTGTTCCTATTTGACTAAACATGCTAAATGTGTGATTCAAGTTATCCACATGTTCAAGAACTGATATTTTGTTAGATGGAAAAAAAATCACCTAAAAAATGTCAAAATTAAGAGTACAAATGCAGAGCTAATTTTTATCTCAAAATGCTGGAAATAGCATTTCATGAAGTCTAGTTTTCAAGTTTTGTCCGGGGGGCATGCCCCCGAACCCCCCTAGTTTGCCTCATGCCCTGTGAGCACTCCGATGCAAATCACACAACTCGGCGAGCCAAGGTGTGCGATTTTTCACTCGCCCGCATTTCCCAAAACATAAGGGCTGAAAACTATATTATTTTTCATAATTATGTACTGATAGTATATGACACACACAAGCGATAAAAAATTGCATCTCATGTGAGTGTAGAGACAGTTCTTGTGTTCAGCCCCAGATAACCCAGTTTTGTCATTTGAGACATCGAGGAGTATGATAAATGGTCTTCTAGGTCAGTGCTTCTTAAACTATTTCAGTGTCCTTCACCCTTGAGTCTTTATCACAAAATTTCACTCACCCGCGACTAAATTTCCTTATGTTTCTGTAATTTTCGTATAATTAATTGATATGTCAGTATATGTCACATGAGCAAAGAACATAAATTTACTCATTTCTTAAGTGTTTATTTACTCAACTTTTTGCACACCCTAAAAATACCCTGCTACTTTGAAATGAGAAAACCATAGGTAAAGAGAAAAAAACATCAAATTTCCAGCTCCACTGCCATCCAATAAGAGCTTACTATAACCACTTTAATGGCAATGCCTTTTCCAAGTATAGAAAAAACATAAATGTTTGAGTAAATCAGGTCATTCACCCTTCCAGTTTCATTCACCCTTCACTCACCCCTCTAGTTTCATTCACCCTTCACTCACCCCTCCTTTCATTCACCCTTCACTCACCCCTATCACCCTTCACTCACCCCTCCTTTCATTCACCCTTCACTCACCCTTCTAGTTTCACTCACCCTTCACTCACCCCTCTAGTTTCATTCACCGTAAAATCATTTTATTCAGCTTTGTGTGAACCATTCACACTCATGAGCACTGCTCTCTAGGTATTCCAGAATAGGGAGGACCATAGTTTGAAATGCAAGGGACTGGTGTCAGCAAAAGAAATATCGTGGTATAGTATGCCAAATGAGCAAGTGGACTTTTTACAAATATATATGATCATGATGTGGGCATTCCAGTGAAGGTTGCTGCCACAGGCATTTGGAACGTCTCAATAAAAAAAAGGTAAATAAACATGAAATGTATTTACTACCAAAGTCTCAATGTTTCTCTACTCTATTTCGCCTATTATTGCCGGTACGGTTGCAGATAAGCATTTGACCTGGATTTACGGGTAATTATCGGCAATAATAGGCGAAATAGAGTAGAGAAACATTAAGACTTTGGTAGTAAATACATTTCGTGTTTATTTACCTTTTTTTTATTGAGACGTTCCAAGTGCCTGTGGTTGCTGCTTACTACTCCTAGCCCTAATAAATAGTAATAATAGTTAATACTATTACTACGTATTATTCGCAACAAGGAAATGAAAAATATCGAAACGCAAAAATCAACTTTTACTGCAACCGCCTTACACGGTATCATGCGAAATCAGAACTTACTCGACACTGCACATGTTTGATCTGAGAAGGCTGCAGTGCTTGCAAGCCGAGTTGTTCTTCTCCGAATCTTGCCACTTGCCTTGGTTTCTCCTGAGCACAGAAAATACATATATACGGTTAGATACAATAATGTAACCCATCAAGAGTAGGGTTACAACGCGAGCCTATTCTTTTCTTTGGAAGAGCTCATGAGTGATTCACTCAGGGCGGTTTTATGGTGCGTTTTTCCAGACTAGAACTTCCAAACTGGGCTTATTCTAAACACGAACCTTTCTCCGCTATCCTGGGACTTACTATCATGTATCACAATACTATGTAAATTAAACTAATATAACCTGTAACAAAATTTCGAAGTGACGAGCAGCGATATTTCGAGCGCCATTTCTGTTGACCTGTGACGTACGCATTCCCAATGCGTATAGAGTTCGGCTAACGGAGAAAGGTTCGTGTTTAGAATAAACCCAGGCAGAGTTTACTCTAGGTTCTAGGGATATTTTCAGCTAATTTAGGTTATAATTACGCTACATAAAAAGTTTCATGGTTCAATCACCATTAAAAAAATTTTGTTTAATGTTTTAAAACTAACGACTACAGTTTAATTACAACAACGGTGGCGCCACTCAAAGCGCACAATCTGATAAGTTGCACAAACCACTTTCCAGCCAAGGGCTACAGACCTAGGGTGTTTCTTATTTATTCATTTAAAAGCAAAAGGATTGTAATATCTTATAAATGACATATAGTTTCAGTTATAAATTTGCCCTAAAATACTGTAAAATGAATATTGTTCGGTTAAATAGCATTTAGGTATAAATATAATTGCACTTTTGTGATTAGCCCTCGGTCTGTAACGTGCAAAATAAATTGTCAAATACGCAACTTTTTCAGGGTGGCAGCACAGTCGCGGGTGTCATGGCGCCGTTCAAATTTTGTAGCGTTGATGTGTAATTAATTATAACAATTAAATTAGGTATCTGGTAACAAAACGTGTGGGTATAGACAATTTGTTATACAGTAAGTACAGTTGTATGCAGTAACATCCTAGAGGCTACTGTCCCTTTAATGTTTCTCTACTCTATTTCGCCTATAATCACCTGTAAATGCAGGTCAAATGCTCATCTGCAACACACAAGTACACAGAGCTGCTGCACACTGACACATAAATATATAGCAGGTAGGAAAGCGTGCTGCCAAAATTCGCTCGACGCTCGCTTGATTTCATAGGAATACAACACAAATATTCAACCATTGTACTTCATCTTTGTTTCTATTTGAAGAACAGTGTTCACTTGTTATAAAAACATACCTACTGTCTGTGTTCGTAACCGAGCTGTGTCACGCAAAATCACACAAAGCCTGATGAAATTCTCGCGTTCGCTCCCGTTGCGCAGTTTATGTAAATGGCTGCAAGTACAGGGCTATAGGCTACGCACTGCATTTTGCGAAACTACCACGCTGCTTTCCAACTCCCGTGTGAGCCCCGTCAAAGCCGCCAGTGGATCGTTGCAAAAACGTTGCAGCGTTACGGCACAAAAATGAGGTCACGAAGAGCGCCGGTGGGTGTTTCCTGATTCTGACAGCCATATACATAAACTGCGCAACAAGAGCGAACGCAAGAATTTCGTCAGGCTTTGTGTGATTTTGCGTGACACAGCTCGGTTACGAACACAGACAGTAGGTATGTTTTTATAACAAGTGAACACTGTTCTTCAAATAGAAACAAAGATGGAGTAGAATGGGTGAATATTTGTGTTATATTCGTGTGAAATCAAGCGAGCGTCGAGCAAATTTTGGCAGCATGCTTTCCTACCTGCTAGCCTATATATTTATGTGTCAGTGTGCAGCAGCTAGCGTGTGGCGGCCAGCATGTGACAGTGTGTTGCAGATGAGCAGTTGGACAGCATGTACAGAAAATTGTCGGCAATAATAGGTGAAAGAGAGTAGAGAAACATTAAGACTTTGGTAGTATAGGCCTAAATAAATTTCGTATTTATTTAGCATTATAATTTTATATTTTATTGAAACGCTCCAAGTGCCTGTGCAGCTTAGATACAATAATGTAACCCAAACCCAGTAGGATAGGGTTACAAAGCGTCCGTATGGTTTTGTGCGGAGGAACGCCCGAATGAATCACTCAGGGCGGTTTGCTGGTGCGTTTTCAGCGACTAGAACTTCCAAATTGGGTTTATTCTAAACACGAACCTTTCTCCGCTATCTTGAAACTTACTATGTATCATAATACTCTGTATTAAACTAATATAACCTGTTACAAAAATTCGAAGTGACGAGCGGCGAATATACTGAGCGCCATTTCTGTTGACCTGTGACGTACTTCGGTTTGAAGAGCGGATTCACCGACCAATCGGAGGGCGCTGCGTTTGCGGATCGCCATGCGCATTGGGAATGCGTACGTCACAGGTCAACAGAAATGGCACTCAAAACATCCGCGGCTCGTCACTTCGAATTTTTGTAACTGGTTATATTACTATTAGTATTAGTATTAGTATTACTATTAGTTTAATACAGAGTATTATGATACATAGTAAGTTTCAAGATAGCGGAGAAAGGTTTGTGTTGAGAATAAACCCAGTTTGAAAGTTCTAGTCTCTGAAAACGCACCAGCAAACCGCCCTGAGTGATTCACTCAGGGGTTCCCTGAATTTCCTCCACAGAAAACTATAGCGACGCTTTGTAACCCTAGGCTATGCTCCTGGGTTTGGGTTACATTATTGACATTGTCTCTATGACTATGTGCAGCTGTGCTCTTGGCAGCAGTTGTACTTGCATATAACACGCGATAACTAAATAAAGTTTCATTTGTCAACAACAGTGAATACAATAAATTAGTACATTATGCGACATAACACGGTAAACACACGAAACTCACGGGAAATTCAGTGGCAGAGGAACGTAAATATTGTTTTCGCCAAGAGACGAATGACGTCCACACCTCTGGTTGACGATAGAGCGAGCCACAAACCCTAGGTTACGACTAGACTGGTACCCGGTCCCACCTCTCGGCTTAGTTACTTGATGGGTAACCATCGATCGAGTAATCGAGATGGGAGCGAGTACCAGTCTAGGTTACGACAGACAGTGCAGTTGTTTTAACATGGCAGCAATCACACATGTTTCTAGCAAGGTCGGGTCATTATATCCAAAACTACAGGTAAATACATTTAACTGACATGCCGATTATTATTGTAAATATAGCACGTCTGATCTAGCTTCTAGTCTATGTGGCACAAGAACTTTACATAGGTTACATACGTATAATAGGCCCCTACTAGTACTATATTGTAAATGTAATGTGTTCGAGTGGTAGGCACCTATTTTAGAGATCATGACATGTGAATTGAGATGCTCAGATGGTAAATTGCTATTGCCAAAGATTCTTGAAAGATGGTATTATTAATATTATTATTACATCATGTCATCATCAACAGCTTGCTTTCCCACATATTTATCATATTAGTTTATTACTAACTTCACTAATAGCAAGCCAATTATTAGCTCTAGAACTAGTATTAGTACTACTACTAGTACTAGTAGTAGTAGTAGTAATACACCCGTTGACAGTTTAACACTGCGCATGCGCTTAGCCTAAGGTCAAAGGTCGGGAGGAGTTTCCGTCCCAGAAAGCGCGAGTAAAATGCGCGAACAATGGCGTTAACGTGTAGTGTGAAGGGCTGCTCAAACGGATCGTATTGGCTTAAGAAAGACTTTTAGAGCATGCATTGACCATAATTTAAATGTATCAAGTGTCATGTCACTCAGGTCATCCATTATCGGTGCTCTATTACCTGCTACGTGCACTGTTCTTCGACACAAAGTTGAGCGACCTGCGTATGCAAGGCAGATAACGCATCCAGATAAACAATATTGCGGAGTTTACTCGCACATCCGGGCTCTCGCGGAGATGCGTAACTAATGGCGCAGAACATAGGCGCAGAACTGTCAATGGGTGTATAGTAATTAGTATAGACTAGGCTAGCCCTTCGCTCCGCCACACAGGCCTGCTACACAGTCACTAGCTGTAGCCTCTACTACTAGTACTAGTACCATAGCCCGCGTACAGTTGCCGCTGGCAGCGGCAACTGTACGCGGGCTACACTGTTTTTTGTTTATAAGAATTCTTTTTATAAGAATCATCGAGGCTCGATTTCCCAAATTTTAAGAATTTTTTAAGAATAATGCTGAGGCTCGATCATCAGACACACATTGTCACTCGATTCAACGAGGTACACGATGGCATGATGCGGTCGAGCGGCAGTGACTCCACGAGTACGGATAAAATCTCAAGCAATTTGAGCTTGATTGCCCATTAACACGTTCAACGCTGCCTGGGTTAACAATGCATCTACCGCCCTGTGCTGAGATTTTCGCGTTTTTACGCTTATGCTCACTCTATTAACACAAAAATGTTTTTTGGCCAGGTGTTTAACTAGCCTATAAAATTATTTATAATTATTGGCTAGTCAATATAGCATAATTTAAACTTACTCTCAGGCACAATCGAAACAACACCGGAATCTATCACCCTGCCCCCTATGATTCTATCAAATCAAACACAAACTTTCAGACATAAAAACAACTTCACAATAACACCGCGCGGTCAATACGCCTTTGGCCGAGGGGTAAACTAAAAAACATTAACCTCAGTCCCAAAAACATCCCAACATAACGTTCCACAACAGTAAAGTATTGTTTTAAAATTATGCTCCATCTACTACTACTGGGGTTCTTAGTGACAATGACGCTGATATGAGAGAAACATAGTAAACGTTACCAGATTTTTTTTTTTTTTTTTTTTTTTTTTGCCACGAGTATACTCGTGTTTCGCGGCCGTGCGTTTTGCAGGTTCGAACGAGTATACTCGTGTTTCGCGTTGAACGTGTTAAACCATTCCAGATTGCAACACTTTTAACAGTTTTAATAAAAATATAAGTCGATTTTTTTCAACAATTATTTAAGAATTATTTAAGGCTCAAAATGTCGATTTTCTAAGAATCACGAGGCTCAAAAAAAAAGTACGATTCTTATAAACAAAAAACAGTGTATAGTACTAGAGCTACACAGTCACAGGGCCAGGCCACAGCACAGGGCAGGGGCAGGCAGTAGACCGAATAATTCTGTCCCAGATAACGTTTTATATTTTGGATGCGTTATACTGGGACAGAACCGGGTGCATTGAAATTTTGTGAGATCGCATGCAAAATGCATGCGCTGCTAATGCGGCCCGTACGCCGGTATCGGCGGGTAAAAAAACCTGCCGTTCCCTTCTACATGGCTTTACCTTGCTATCTTCTTAAAAGATTGTTTTTCAGAAACCCCGCTTCATTCCAATTTAGTAAATCGCATTCGCCATTTACAAACAATCGGCCAATCAGAGGTAGCCTAGAGAAAATAGCACCACAGATCATAGCACAGATACAGGAGAAACCCAGGCTATTGTAAGGCTGGCTCTGATTGGTCTGATTGTTTGTAAATGGCAAATGCGATTTACTAAAGTGGAATGAAGCGGGGTTTCTGAAAAACAATCTTTTAAGAAGTGAATAACGATTGAAGTGAATATTCACGCACATCAGTAGCAAGGTAAAGCCATGTAGAAGGGAACGGTAGGCCTTTTTACCCGCCGATACCGGCATACGGGCCGGATTAGCAGCGCATGCATTTTGCATGTGATCTCAAAAAATTTCAATGCACCCCGTTCTGTCCCCAATAACCCTCACCAAAATATGAAAAAGGTTATCTGGGACAGAATTATTTGGTCTAGCTGGCAGAGGGGGGTGGTGATTGCATATACATCACATAGCCGCGAGAGGGCCGTAGGGAACAGTCAACAGCAATGGAGGACTTTGTGGGAGTTGATTTATGTGTTTCCAAAAAAACAACGAATATCAACGGATTTCCAGGTAATTTACTGCGGAGAGCAATATAGTATCAGTCCGTAAATGGAGCGCGCAAATACGCAGATACATTTGAGGGCCATAGCAGAGGAGCATGACGGGAAATTCTCGCGCGTAGCAATGGTGAGAAACAGTCGGAAACGGGCGAGTAGTGTCGCTTTTAAAAAACACAGTTTTTTCCACACTTCCTATGAACTCGCATAATGTTTGTCGGTCGAAATGAACAAACAACACCTTTGACAACACCCCTGTCGATTTTAAAGGGACTCCCCCACATTTACGAAAAGGACATACGTCTCAATCTGGACATCATCTCTATCCTTGAACCACATGGGTGTGTCTAAACAGAGGAATTGCTCCGACCTGTGATTGGAGGATAAAAATAGACCCCGCCCACTCCCGCCGCATAAACTATTATGCTATGACCAGTAGGAACGTGTACTAACTATTATATGGAGCGAACGATTTGAGTTAGATTTCTATAAATTCTAGCTATTAAGTATTATAGACACATGTCTTAGCCTTAATCTCTGTGAATTTTGAGTCTATTGAAGCACGATTAGCAGGCCTCGAATTAAGCGACGAGAGGGGCAAGGCAATTTTTTGGGGGCATGTGAGAAATTGCCTTGAATTTTCTCTAAAATGGATGGGCACCGAGGCAATTTTAAAAGGCATCAAGGCAACTCTCACAATTTGAGAAGGGCACCAAGGCCATTGTTATGGAAAACTTTGTCATCGTATGAATTGTACTAAAATTTCTCTAAATTTACTGCACTTAGCAAGCTACACACCGTACAGATCACTGGCCATTCTTGCGCGAGCGTCGTTTCCCGCGCTTTAAATCGCACGCGGGCCGAGTCCGGGCGTGCAGCATCCGTGCAGCATTCGTGTTCTACCACGGGCATACACAGGTGCACTATTTATCGATCGTCTACTGGCAGCGGTTGGCAGCAATACCACGTTATTGTTTTTGCCGCCGGGTAGACTGGTATCCGGCCTCACGCTCTGCTAGAGAATGTACACGCTCTGCTAGAGAATGTACACGCTCTGCGACAAACAGTGCGGCCGCGAACCAGTCTAGCCAGAGGCAGAGGCACCGACGGCAATTACAGAAAAGGGCAAGGCAGGTCACTGCCGTCGGTCGGGTTGGATTTTCAAGGGCAGTACGGCGATTGATAGGGGCACCGCCGGCAATTGCCGTCGGTGCCGTCGGTTAATTCGAGCCCTGACGATTAGTCTAATTAATTAGTAAATATGCACGCGCGGTATTGCTCATAGGCTAATAATATACGCGCGGCTATGACCGGTGAAACGAAAAGTCACGAATTCTATTTTTATCTTCCAATCACAGGTCAGAGCAATTCCTCTGCTTAGACGCATGTCACAGGCCACAGGCCGCCACAGGGATAGCCAGTTATCTATAACTGTAGCTAAGATAAATAATATTTCACATCATTCAAATCATATTTGTACTATTAAATATTATTTTGGTGACAAACCAATGTCTAGTCCCATCCGAAGCAATATGATCAATAACGGCATTCCACTACATACAGTACTGCAGCCGCAGGGTCCAGCTGAGCGTGGCTAACAGCAATGGCCCACGTAACTTTACAATAGTCAATACATGGGCGGGTACACGAGGCAGTGGCACCGTGCCAGAATGGCTGCGCATCTCTTTCCTTTCCGTCCCATTGAACAACTCAACGGTTGACAACACAAAGTACATGAAAATATCATAAGTGACTAATCATTTCTAAATTCGAGTGAAGTAACTTTGTCTCTGTGCAGTAATGACCTGAACTAAGTGATTATTTTACAAAAACATAATTTCTGATGTAATTAACTACAAGAGTTACTTCAAACGCATGCAGCGGACATTAACACTCACTTTTCATGTGTGCCCAAGACCAACCATCTTTCAGGAATTCAATGGTACAGGCCATTCAAAGACACCCCATCAATAACAAAAATGTGTCAATTTTTGTGGCATTCTGGTTACATGGCATTTTGTAGATAAACAATAGTCAAAACTCACAATCGTCAACACAAACGGGAAAACATTGTAACATTATTATTTGATATTTGGTGCTTATAATAATGTATAACACTCATAAGAAATTTATCAATTGAATTGTCATAATGTAAAAATGCTCCAAAGTTCAACTGGTGCTGTTTTGCTCAAATTCGCCCCCATGATGTCATCAGACTGCTATCGCTATAAATAAAAGACCAACTAAACTGATGCAGTAGATTGTATTTCTTACAGGCACTTGGAACATTTCAATAATAAACTTATGGTAAATTTACACGAAGTGTTTTTACTACCAAAGTCTCATAATTTTTCACGCATATATGATAGATATGACAGATATGATAATGTTGCCTGATGGTAATCGTAACGGTAATTGTGATATTGAAGATGATGATGGTGGTGGTGGTGGAAGTGACAATAATCAATGATCATGAGTGATGACGACGGAGAATGAGGGAGAATGACGTATTTATGTCATGGGCAAGATAATGATTATTCTATTATTCCACGTAAGTGTTAACTCTTATGACTTGCATCATCAAAGCAAACACATGAACACACATTTGCAGGGCCCTAGCTAGGATTTATTTGTCTGTAGCCAAACAATTAGCCAGAATCAATTTTCATTAGCCAATTTGGATTCCTGTTAGCCACATCTGTAGCCTAACATTTTATGAACACAAAAAGGCGATAAATAATTTTTCTTTTCTTTATTTTTTCACAAAACTACACTTATTTAATGCAAACAAACTATTATTCACCACCTGTCTATGACTGAGACACTAACACTATGATTCACCACCATGACTCTGACTGACAGAGACATTCAAATTGTCTGAATTTTGTTCTTCACTGCTGGCAGGAAAATTCTCCTATCTTTTTTGGCACACCTCTGGACATAGCACTTTTCACAGTCAAACATCTCTTCTTCTGGGTCTTCGCTTTTGATGGTTAGAATGTCAAAAACACTTTCTGTTTTCAGCTGATTTCTCAGAACTGTTTTAACCAAATTATGTCTGCTAAAACCCCTCTCCACATCAACTGTTGTGGATGGTAGGGTCACAAACAGCTACTTTTTACAGTACCTGACGCACAATACGCACGCATGCGCACACACGTACGCACGCACGTACGCACGCACGCGCGCAGTACAGTATAGACAGTACTATACACACAGTATAGTTATTTATAGTAATACTAATAGTTTACAGAAGAGTTTTCACAGCACATGCATATACTCTACTACTTTTGTAACTTCGGGATGCTATTGAACCAGAAAAATTAGCTGCTCATCAAAGCTGACTATATTCCCCAGTTAGTACTTATCAGTTTTACTACTTTTTACAGTACCTCACACACAGTACACACACAAACACACACCTACACGCATGCACACGAACGCACGCGCGCGCACACAGGCGTAGTAAAAATCATTTGATTTTTGCCAGCGCCGTTGCCGTGCCGTGTGTGGAGACAGGCCTTTTTTAAACCCCAGGGTTTCTTCTGAGGGAAAATTAGACAACGGTGGTAATGCCCAGTTTGGGGAAAAACGCACATGATGGATTCAAAGGTGTGCAGTAGGCACGAATGTGGATTCTGCAGGCAGACGCGGGGGGAGAGAGGTAGAGGGCCGGGGGTTCTGGGGGTCTCCCCCAGCAAAATTTAAAACATTTGAATGTCTTAGACTGCATTTGATGCACCCCGAAAATAAAATTTCACCCTTTAGTTTAAATCTTACTCTGTTAGCAGACCTACTAAGTCTCACGCTGCGCATTTCGCGGGAGACTCACGCATCTGGACCCATTCTCCCGCGCTCCCGCGTGCCCTACACATTCTCACGCATTCACGCCAAAGAAAAAAAAACCCAAAAAGCAGCCCGCGACACCCCTGTTACCCACTTCCGTGGCTGTGCACATCGTCGCTCGTGCTTGCTGGCTGGGCGGCATTGATTGAAGTACGGGGGGGGGGGGGCGAATGCACTGATTGTTACAGTCGCGTGGGTGTGGTTATTGCTGTATATGTAGGGGTGGGCACCGCGCTGGTTATTATGGAGGACAGCAAAACTTTCCCGGGATCAAGGAAAAAGCTGCAATCGGGAATGACACACGAGTGTGCTGGCATGCAAAAAGAAACGTTGCTGTTTCGACGATCAAATAGGATCGATGTTTGCTGGGTCATGTTTATTACGAAAAATTACGTTCGTCACTTTTTTCGCCTAATAAGACTTTCAATCGCCAGATTACTAATTTGTTCGCCATTGGCGAATTGGCGAGTGGGTAGCGAGGGCCCTGCATTTGTGATAAAGGCAACACTAGTGTGAAGTGTAATTGTAAACATCAATATCAACACAATACATGTACACGCGACCTCAAAGGTACAATAGAAACATGCAGTTACTTTAAGTCGAAAAAAATTCGACTTCCAGGGAAGTTGAAATCCGTGTAAGTCGAAGCTTTTCCTCCAGTCCCGTTGGATTCGACTTCTAGTTGAGGTCGACTGTATGTCCTGTTTCTTCTTGTCATTGGTCCTTTCTGGTAATGTGAATTGCCAATGACACTGGTGGTGCTCCGCATCCAACACGCGGCGTAACAATCATGCGATAGCTGCATAAACAACATTGCCTTTGCCAACTAAATAGGGTACCGTACCTATCAAAATTATCTCAAAAACTAGTGTGATTAATGATTTTTTTTTCGTTTTAAATATCAGCCACATAAAATAAAGAGAAGTCATTCTGCATTGCAAGCAAAGAATTTGTTATTGTCACGTGTTTGTATTGCTTTATATCTAATTTCAGCTGAGTTGTACAAGTGGCATAGGATCAAAAGCTTTTACATGCCAGACCTGGATCAGGGTACTAGCTAGCCGAAATCAATTCAGTGGACACATTTTTTACACGCAGGTTTGCATGTTTACAATACCCACGTGAGTAGGGCATCTTCATCATTGCATATCATTGATGATGTCTATTTGATTGTGTGAATCATGATGAAGAGATATTCGAGTATATATAGTGGATTCAGCTGTATATTTAGTAAGGATTAAGTGCATAGAATTAAAAATTACGTGAATTTTGCAGTGTAATTTGCTATACCAGTATTATTTCCTTTTAACTTGAAAGTCATGGTTATTTTGTATTTCCATATTATCTACATTTATAATCTAACCTTGAGTTTGTTGTTGTTATAGAGCACTGCTAGATGCAGATGTGGGAGCATGAGTATCTAATCTAGAAATCACATGTTTAGTCACAATATATTTTTCTATCTCTTTTGCTTGGTTTCATCAGAGAAGGCATGTCTCGCAGCAACCACAAAAACCTGGCTTCTTTGGTCAGATATTCCAGAATATCAAACAAGACTTGGACAAAAATAAAGAAATGCAGGTAAATTTTAATGCAAAGATGTTAAAACCATAGCTGCAATAAAAGTTATCAAAAGCAACGAAGTCTCAGGTTAAAATATAGTGTACACAAAATGACACTAAATGTATAGGCTATCCATTTTAGATAATTTTGTTACTATATAATATATGTAGGCAATTCCAGGGTAACTCACGTCACATTTAATGGGTACTTTCATTCATATTTATGATCATATTCATTTATTTGGAGATCATATGGGTAGATTTTCTCTGAGGAGCTTCATTACAGGTATAATAACTAACCCCCCCCCCCAAAAAAAAGATAAGAAACATAACTTATGATCCTTAATTCCTTAACACCTTAATTCGGAAACTCCTCATACTGAGCACTTTTATTCGAAAAATGTGAAATATATAAATAATATGAAAATATGAAAAATATAACGCCGAAAAACTGAACACTGTCTCGTAGTTTCTGCTGAATTAAGTAAACTTACGCACGTCGTTTAATACATTATAACTCGGTTATATGTTTGCTTGAGTTGAGAATGCAATTGTTCCCATCACATCCCTTAACCGAGTTAGAAGTGCATAAAGAAGCACTAACATTTGGATTTCACAGCCTGGAATTTACCTAGTGCTACGTCAGTCTTGCGTCATTCGGACCTTAAGGGGAAGTTCATGTGTTTCCATTACTTATTGGTTGCTTTTTGATGAATGGTTTGAACTAAATTAGTGAGTATGCATAATCTTTCCAATGTCTATTTTCAGTGAGTACTGGGTGTGTTTCAGGCATGTGTTTTTCTTTGCTTATTGCACAGTGAAGTGTGATAATAAGAGTAAAGCTAATTCATATCGACATTATATTTTTCATACTACATCCACATGGCTTACTTAATTCCAGTAAAACTGAGTCAGTTTTCAGTTTTTGTTATTGTTCGCTCTAGGGTTTCTATGATCTTGATCATATAAAATGTTTGATTGTTTGTTACGAACAGGACAGTTTAAAGAAGTTCCGCAAAGAAGCTGATAAACTGGAACAGTCGGAAGCACTAAAAAAAGCTCGGCAAAAATATGTAAGCTATAATATCTTCTGGGGAATTCATCTATTTGTCTAATAGTAGGGGTGTAACGATATACCGGTATATCGGTATATTGCAATATATTTTGAAAACTCGATATATCGCGATACAACTTCCGGATATCGATATTTTACGATACGGTGGTATAACAAGAAATAAATTACTTGACACTTGCCTTTATGTCTATATTGTTAATGGGCTCGAAAATTATGCACTGGCGGTGTATATATTACGAAAGCACAATGCCTTCACGACGCATACAGTATTACTGGTAAGTGACCACTGCATGGAGCACTGCGCGGTACTACTGCGCGGGCAGCGTAGGGCAGACGTGTGCGCGAGGCAGAGAGCACGGCAACAAGGGAGTCTATATATAGCATATGCTCACCTGAGTGCCCGCGCGCGCGCGATACCAGCTGAAGCGAGCACCCACTGTTTCAGTTTCAGTTTCAGTTTCAGTATCCAGTATAAGCCAATTATGCAGCAGGGGTATTGTGTATTCCAGCTACGTCAGTGCCTTCCGAGAGGGTATTCAGTACAGCGGGTGACATTTTTACGGCACAGAGGGCTGCACTGTCAGCGGAAAACATTGCCGTGCTTCTGTTTCTCAAGAAAAACATGAGAAATTAAATCATGTCATATAATACAATATATGATGATATTAAAACCATCAAATTGTTACTATATCATGCATGGTATACACTTCCCAATACGTATTGGAAAATATTGCAATACGGTTTTGTTGTATTGCAATATATTGCAATACGGTTTTTGGTCGCAATACTCACCCCTATCTAATAGGTAATTGGATCAAATAGAAGAGCAATATTGCGCTTCAGACGTTTTTAGGGGTTAATTACTTCATGCAATATTATATTTATAGAAATACATTTGAAGTACTTAGTCTTGTAACATGCTTGATAAGTACTGGGTATGCAACTATGTTTGGCAATCTTTCAAAAATTATTGTTTGGTGTTAAGCTAGTCCATAACTAGTCATTGAACATATTGATTTTTTCAGCCAATTTGTATTCTTATTACTATTACAGGATACGATTGAGAGTGAAAGCTCTTCAGCAGTGAAAGAGACGTTAGATGTATTGAAAGGAAAGCTATCAGAGGTAAAGTCACTTGCAAGGACATTGGTGGTTAATAATTATCTGCCTGTTGTCATTTTAGCTGTTTAATTCCGAAGAATTTTATTAGGTCGAAAATCAAGCATAAAGTGTGAATAATTTTGTTAGGGGGATATTTGATGATAGCATTGAGGTTGTTAGCCCTGTTACAGACTCTAGAGGAAGCAAAGAAATCCGACATTGCTAAGAAAGGTGCTGAATTTACTGAGGATCTAGCAAAGACAGCCAAAGGAGCAGCAGAAACTATCACGAAACAAACTGCAGAAATAGGAAATACTCGAGTGTTCAAGACTGTGTCATCAGTAAGTTGATGAATAGTAAATAAAAGTAACCGACAGAAGACCGACTCTACTCTATTACTGACATTTGTTTATGTGCGTGCGTGCGTGCGTGCGTGCGTGCGTGCGTGCGTGCGTGCTGGTGTGTGTGTGACTGAAATCCTTTGTTAATACAGCATCTACTGCATTTAGAGATTGGTTGTATGTGCTATGTAGGTTCTTACATGAATTATTTATCATTTGAACATAAGGGTGTTCAAGCTGTGTCAGAGGAGATCCAAGATACGGCCTTTAAACGTGCTAGGCAGTACAAGGCTCCAGGTATGATGGCAATTTATAATTAGCTATCTAAAGAAAGCCAATTATCTTTCTTGCAAGTGGCATCTTAACGGAATTGTTTCATAAATAACTGCACAATCAAGAAAATTATAGTGAAGTGTAGTCTCACCTATAACAAACATATATGTTACTGATTTCTTCAGTGTAAAAATTAACATGGGTTTATGCTGTTTTTGTATATAAAATAGCAAATAATGTTGCCAAATTCTTTCATATAGTGACAATTCCTTTGAAATCCTCGTGCAACCACCAGCCAAAAGTGCATCTTATTGAGTGACGTAGTGGTTCTAGACTAGTACAAAATCGCTATTGCTTAATTCAAGTTAATGTGTAAAAGTACAGGGACAGGGTCTCACGAGAATCAAGTGGCATCATCATGTCACCGCGTCAACACGATGTAAACAAACTATTTTCAATCGTTGTACATTTTTGTGAAAATGATGTACGGGGGTTCTAGGACATTTTAGCTGTATTTTAGACAATTGTTATGCAAGCAATAACAGTAAATATTGTAGTGGTCAGAAAAATACAAGAACGGTTGGGAAGACTGTTTGAAATAATTACTTTAACTGTATATCTATATGCCTACAAATCCGTTTTGTCGATACTAAACCCTGCTCCCTATTTGCTCATAATGCATGATGGTATCAGGAGTCTATCAATAGATATTGATAGACTCCTGATGTTATGGTAGGCGCTTATTATATGGAATGTATAGTAAGTAGTACATGTAGTAGTACATGGTGATATAGTGGATTAAGAGTATATACATAGTGATTATAGCAGTGTATGGTGACATGGTACATGGTATTGCATACAACACTGATAAACCAACCTTCATTTTTTAGCCAAGCTAAAGAAACGAAAAGAGGTAGGCTTTGAAAGTAAAGAGAAAGTCATCGAGGCAGATGAGTAGGTATTTTTCAGATTTATCATTGCAAAATAATAAATGGCCCTTAGTAATTCATCTATAATATATCATTTGAGAAGTATGTCTCTTTATATATTTATTTAATTGTTTGTACTTATATAGGAGCACAACTGGAATGGAGTTACATAAGGACTCACGCTGGTACCAGAGTTGGCAAAACTTCAAGGATAATAATCAATATGTAAACAGTGCGTATATGTAGACCTGGAATAAATTAGTAACTGGGCTTCTATATAGTAAAATGTGTCTGGAAATCAACTACAGCTTAGAATTCACTTCTCATATAATCTCACTATAGCAATATTGATATATCAATGTTTCTACTACTGGGAGGTAATTCAATTGGCAACAAATTTTACTATTTTTAATGGGCATGATCCACTTGTTACAGAGCAAGTTGACTGTGTGTTATCAGCATATATACTAGCTGTGACAATAATGTCCTTGTGGGTGTACAGAGAGTGTATATGGTTTTCCATGATGATGATGACATTTTATGTAGTTTGAGCATGATGATACATAACTGCTTTCACCGGCTGACTGAAGCATGGTTAATAGCGTCATCTAACGAGCTGTAAGGGGAAACGTGGACAGATATGTACACGATGCTTTGTGTTGTTACATGGTTCCACAATTGTTGCATACTTCAGAGTTCTTTGATTTGAAGATGAAATATGATGAGAGCGACAACGTGGTGATCAGAGCTTCACGGTTGCTAACAGATAAACTAACAGACATGTTTGGTAAGTGTGCGAGTAGTGGAATGTCATGCTGAGTCGTGGGAATTTTCTATTGCCTTATTGCACCAGCGCTCGAAGTTAACCACATCGCTTGTGGTGAGTGCAGGTCGCAAGGATGTGTATTGCTATTAAAGCAACTATTACACCTGGAGTTTGTTTTCAGAAACCAGTGTTACCAGACATTTGACAATGCTCGTAGTTGTGAATCAGGAGGTAATAAGGATAGTGAGAAAGAATGTGTTATTAGGCAATAATGTTGTGAGCTATATTCTCTACATTAGTTCCCCTGACATCATGCTTCCTGTACATCAATTGCAGGTGGATTATTCTCAAAGACTGAGATGTCAGAAGTGCTAACAGAAATCTGTAAGATGGACCCGAATTTTGACAAGGAGAAGTTTCTAGTCGAGTGCGAATATGAAATCATTCCCAACATACTCGAGGTATCTGGTTAATAGGTTTATTTGTGAATTGTTTAGTAATCTGTTTTTTTTCTTACCCTTATACATATGTGTTTTCATTTTGATTTGAGTAGCTATGCAGCAGTATGCATCCAGAGAACCAACTCAGAATTTTGACTAACTTAACTCTTCATACAATATCAGAACAGCAATAATATATCAGATTTTCCACATGCAAAAAAAACTTGAAACAAAAGGTTGGTTCAAGCAGAATATGTGTTTCTCGAATTGATTGTTTTACAGTTATTCATATGTATAAGGCAGTAAAGTTATTAATCAGTGAGAATGTGATTCTACACTCCAGGCTATGGTGCGAGGTGACACAGAGATCATAAAGGACTGGTGCTACGAAGCGGTAAATAAACATTTTCCTCTTCTTACAAAGTATAAGTTATAGTTAGACAGGAAAAAAGATTTTGTAGCTGAAAATACAGTTTCCGGAATTGCCATCGCTTTATTTGTCAAGTATGTGCAAGGAAGATGCCCTAGAGTATGTGTCAAGTATGTGATTGGCATTGCATGCCAGCAGTCATTGGTTAATTTTTATGGAAAGATCAACTGCAGGGGGCTCAGAGATGTGAACATTATGTAATCTGTGGAAAATGGGGAAATTTGCTTAAAACTGTAAAAAGTGAGAAGAAAATGTCCATGTTGATGACATCGATTGATGAAATATTTTAACTCGCCTATCAGTGCCTTAGTATAGATGCTGTTGATGCTCATTTTGTTCCCTGGCTATTCCTGTGCTTCTGCCCTCATGTGTTGTTTAATTGTATTGAAGACCTTGTTGGTACAGAAATCGTTTCCGACGACTGTTCTGAATTTTTATGCATGCTTGGTACGCAGTCGGCATTGTATCATATCTACGCAACCCTCCTTCACGCTGAGTTTAATCAAAATATTGTTTGGAAAGTTGGGAGATCCACGAATGAACTGTTGACAACTTCACCATTTTATTTGTCCTGGGCCATTCGCGGGATTGCAGACGTTAACTTAAAACTATTCAGGTTGCGCTAACTCATTTGTACATGGAATTAATGCAGCGTAGACTCCTACATTTGTTAAGGCGAAATACAGCGGGTACCAGTTTAACTTAAAACTAGCATGACTGCCATCTGCAGGGGAGATATTATACACTAGAGTTACCTTTCTTGCCCGACGGCATACGTCCCAAGCAGTAGGCCTATAGCGTGAATCTTTGCAGAATCGGATGGCAATAATGAATAAACATCTTTCACAGTTTTGCTCAGGGGCCAGCAAATTGTAGTGTTTGCTTAATTTTCTATCACAAATTGCGATGCAATACCGCTTATTTTGTGCCTTGCTGTAGTACTCTGTAGTAGGTTGTTCAGGTACTGTATGACAGTCTCTGTCATCTGTTCATTTTGCAGCCATACAACGTACTCACACATCCGATGAAGCAAGCGCACGGGCTTGGCTACAAGTTTGACTCCAAGGTTCTGGATGTTGATCATGTTGATGTAAGTTTCGTGCGCCGTATAGAATTGTCATTATTGATGGCCTTAATTTGCCAAGATGACCACAGTCTGTGTCACCTGTTATAGCTATTAAAGGTAGATTCCCTCGAACTTTCCACGTAAATTTTTATAACAAACCACTGTAAAAACGTAACTAAATAACTCACTACACTTTAACTGAACGTTAGCTTTGAAAATAAAACTGTAAAAGTATGTATCAAGCCTATATTTGCTCAACGAAGAAACAACTCGAAAAATGCTTTTCCCTGCGGTTCCGTATAATGGCGCCATATTGTATTGTTTATATTTGAGCAACCATCATTTCAATCGAGTCAATGAAGCCACTCAATGTAGGCAAAAGTAAACGGTGGGAAACATTCGACCCCAACGTTTCACTTTGTAGTCTAAAAGCTTCGAATGAACGTATTCCCAAGCATTTTTCCCCCTATTACATATATAGGCAAGTACAAACGTGCAATGTTAAAATAATTCATTGTATCCCCCGAGACGAAGTCGGCGGGGATACTATGGTTTCATGTCTCCCCAGCCGCCGCCGCCGCAGACAATTTCCCTCCCCCGCTCTACTACTCGCGACCCTAATTGACCTACGCGCTCACCTCGGTACTATACTTACACATCTTGGGGAGAAGGTGAGCAGTCGCTATCAACTCAGGTCCCCTACCTTTATCTCTGATCCATTTACGCTCTGACCTTGATCATATTTCCCTTCCGCTCTCTAACTCAGCCCCTAATTACCTCCGTACCAAACTGGTCTTACATTACACACCTCGCGGCACGCGACGAGGTGAGCAGCGGTATCAAAACCTACTCACTGCGATCTCTTTATTTGACCTATTATCCTTGACCTTGACTCATATTTCCCTTCTGCCTCTCTAACTCGGCCCCTATTGAACCTAGGCGCTACCAAACTTGTAATATTAGCAATCTTGGCTGGACCCCTTCCCCCGCTGCGCAGCATACCAAAACCAGGGGCCCTGTTGTCAAGAACAATCGTAAAGTTAATGCTAAAGTTAATGCTATGAAAACACTACGACTAATGCCAATGTTGCCTCTCCCACCGCAAAAACCGCACATCGCCAGCTATTAAAAAACTTACCCTAACAGATACTTCATCACAAGGCTGGCCCTGAACTTGCCGCCATCGAGCAATCGATCACAAAATTCAGAATTCCATACACAATTTATTGTACATCACACGAAATCAAAAAAAACAAAACAACACAAAAACAAAATTTTATGCACTATATATCGATGGCTACACCACATTACTGAAATCTCTCTTGATGAAACAATGACCGTGTCGCATGAATTTATCTGCACGAACAAATTTTACACTATAACGCAGACCACGATTTGCTGGCACAAAGCATCGGCGTAAACAATAAAAACACCGAGAACAAATGCCATATCGCCATTGTCGTAAATGTATTGTTTTGTTTTATTAGCGGTAGGATAATCTAACTGACTTTTGACGTTGGCTTTTTCAACAGAAAAACACATTTTGATTGCTATTATTATTCAAAGTATAACTTACCTCCTTCGTAATTCGTCAGTGTAAATGTAGTTATTTTATCAATCTTAATATTAAAGTTACGAAGGGTCTGGCGCTCTCCGTACACGTTAAGCGCTATCTTGCCCGAGGATTTCCTTCTCGTAAACATTACGCGCATGTTTCTGCTTCAACGGTTTACGAGTGGAAGTAAGTAAGACTAATTGTTGGCGATAATTTTGTTTCTGACAACGCCCCCCCCCCGGTCACTGCGACCTTATTTGACCTTTACCTTTTGACCTGAGATCATATTTTCCTTCCGCTCTCTAACTCCGTCCCTAATTGGACTAGCGCTACCAACTTTGGGATATACACACATTGGGGGAGAAGGTAGCAGCGTACCGAAAACCTAGGTTGCACTGGCGACCCTATTATTTAGAACTCTTTCCTTGGACTTGATATCATCTTCCCCTTCCGCCTCTCTATACTCGGGGCCACCATCTAGTACCTCAGCCGCCTACCAAACTGCCCTCTATATTCTTGGCGCAGTAGAGGTGAGCCAGGCCCTTCCCCCCGCTACCAAAACCAGGTGACCAAGACCTAGTATTCTGACCTTTACCTTGACCTTGATTATAGTTGCCACTTCCGCTCTATAACTCGGGCCCCTAATTGGACCTACGCTACCAAAACCAGGTTCACAAAGACTTTATTTTCACCTTACCTTGGACCTCTGATTATAGTCCCTTCCGCTCCTATAACTCCGGGCCCTAATGGACCTAGCGCTAGCCAAACTTGCCCCCCTATACTCTACCATCCTAGGATGAATGTGCCTTCGTCCGCGTACCAAAACCAGTCGACTGCCCGGACGCTTATTCACCGGTTAGACGACCCGATCATACTCTTCCGTTCACTTACTTGACCCCTAATTTGATCCCTCGACCAACACTTTGATGAATACCTTACCACACTCTTGCGGCGAACCGGCTAGCATGTAGTTGGCGACAACTGCCCTTTCTAGTTTTTGCCTGATTTTATGTTTTCCGCTTGAAAGTTTGAGGGAGGCTATACCTTTAAAGCCTCAAATACTATATCTCGCAATAATATCGTTGAATTTACCTTGATCCTTTGAAATGGTTCAATGTTGAGATGAATCCAACATAGCAGCATTTTCAACAGCCGGTCGTATGCTTTTGTCAAGCTCTACTCTAAACTGTGCTAGGAAATATCAAAATCCTCGTCAGTAACAGACTGAACTTCTTGCAGTGAGTGCGTTCTTGCGATGATTCATTTGTGTTGTGTTATGTGAGAGGATTGTTTGTGTTCTTTACAGCTGGCCATGGGTAAGATCATGGAGCAGGGACCGGTTCTCATCATCAGCTTTGTCTCTCAGCAGATTCTCTGCATACGAGACAAAAGTAGCAAGGTCATTGAAGGAGACCCAGTAAGCACCACACAACCCCTCCATTATAATCTGTTAGCATATAGCTCCGTGGTGTTGAGTAATGTCAAACCCTCATAGCATAGTGCAGTTGGTCTGTGGCCTGTAAAGATGGTCCTGGCTTCAACTCCACAGTTCCCCTTGTAATGTCTTCTACGCTCGCGTTGTACGATATTTATACTGTAATGATTTTTACTTATTTTGTTGTTTTGGTTAAAATGGATGCATGGTAGATGTTTTATTTCCAGTTGTTATTAAAACTTAGCTGCAGTAAATGTAAAACAAGCAGTGAAAATGAAAAGTGCTTGTTTTTTTAAATGATCAATCTCACCTTTGTTTTTGTAGGATAAGGTCGTTAGGATCCAATACGTGTGGGTTTTATGTAGAGATCAGGCAGAGCTGGATCCCAAGGCAGCATGGAGATTGCTAGACTTATCAGCAAGTTCACAGGAGCAGTGGTTGTGATACCACTTTGTGATAGACCTTAGTCAAACCAATCATAATGACTGTGACTCTTACATAGGAAATACATGGCTAAAATGTTATGCGAAGACGTTCGTTGGAGTGAAGTGATAAAAAGTATTGTGCTAATTTTATCCGAGAGGTTGACCAATTTCCTGATAACCCATTTGGTATTAGTGTGATACTATCATAAGAAGTCTGATTGCTTCTCTTTAATCTACCAACATTTGCATACAGTGGTAGTGTCGTGACAGCACCAGGAAGGGTAATGGACAGCCGAAAAAATGACAGCGTTTGGCGTACAATGCATTGTGCCATGCGTTATGTACATGATGTCTGCAATAGCATTGCTTCATAAGAGCTATTAGTAAATAGGGATGCGTACAGATTTGCACACATGCTATGGAGATTTATGTGTCTTCTGTCAAATGAAAGTGTTGGGAAAATTGTCTCTGAATAGTTGAATGTGTCATTGCTCACAGCATCATCATTGAAAAACTTAAAAGTTACGATTTATTTTTAGTGCTTATAGTATGTATTTATACGGGCATAGTATGCTTTTTGGGACCTATGTACAGGTTTCTGAAGTAGATTTTTTATAAAGTGCTCGCATATGGTGGCACAAGAGGACTTCTAGTATGAGCACATGCAAAGGGAAATGCCATTACACGATATATAGAATGTAATATCTTGAGAAGTATAAAGTGTATACTTTCCCTGTTTGCCGTGGTACGTCATGCTGATCTGTCTCACAGCAAGTGATTGTGGTGTTTAGAACACTGCTTAGTAAATAAGTGTGCCGTTTGGCATGCATATGTGAAGAATGTATAAATTTGTCCAGCTTGACATACCTAGCAAAAATAATGGCTGGGGTGGGGTATCTCACTTGGTGGGGACTGGGGAGGTGAGTTTAAATGGACTGGATATAGATTCGCCTACTTGCCCGGTTGCAATTGTTTGTGGATAAGTGAGAAGCTCAATATCCCGACATCCTTTTGGCGGTATATGTACAGTAAAGTGTAAAAATGAGTGAGGTGCACACATCTATGTTAATAGGTATGCCGGCTTGAATGCAACTGCATTGAATCTAAATATATCGCTGTGCTAGCTGTACTTTACTGAGGGCGTTGAGCGTTCCATTTTCAACTCGTACTATAGTCAGCCTAACCCAGTGGCAGCAAGAGCAAGCCAACACCACCACCGTGCTCACGCTATGACATATATATATATATATTATATATGCGCGAGGGTGCGTGTGTGCGTGCATGCGTGTGATGTCCTGTTTAGATTAGCGGTTAGTAAAGGCCCCTTCACACTAGAGCTACGCGTATCAGCACAGACATTTCAATAATAAAATGATAGTTAATAAGTTTTAATATTTCTCTACACAAGTTCACTGCACGAATGCCGCTGTGCACAAACAACAAAAATATAGTTTTTTATATGTATATTTTTAGCTCGCCTTGACATCGTCAAGATGAGCTATTGCCATGGTGTGTCGTCCGTCGTACGTCCGTCCGTCCGTCAACATTTGGCTACGGTCAATGATAACTCAAGAACCGTTTGACCCACATGTTTCAAATTGCATATAGTTGTCACTCCTATGGGAGAGGTTTGAACGTCCTATTTTGGAGCACGCCAGTCGACCTACTTTCGAGCCACGCCAACTTTTTGGCAAAAATGGAAATGGCCATCTAGATTAATTCGATTTTGTTAAATTTACCTACCTACCTACCTAATCATACTTACGTACATGTAATACTGTGTTTTAGATTCTTCGTTACAGTAATTTGACTGGAACATGTCATTACTTTTATTTGCGCGATAATCGAAAAGCAAAATGGCGATCATTTAGGCGTAGCGCCATCTCTCGCCCAGATTTCAGACTTTCATATCTGAAACATTTATTTTCGCATCAAAACTAACCCTGAAACAAAACAGTAAAATTTCTATTAGTATAAAACGGGGAATAAGGAATTTTGATCACATTTCGGTTCGTCATAAATGAAACGCATACCCCTACCGCTACCCATACCGGACTTCTCCCACTATTTCTGGCTGTGCTAACAGTTCTGGTGCTGGCATCCTTCCTGCCATGAGTATTCCCCCTCAAGACAATCCCTTAATATCCCACAGTAGATAGGCACCTAGCTCATACAGTCATACCTCTCCTATAAACCCACACTACAGTTATAATTAACCATCTAGTGTGTCACACAACTCGCACTATAGTTACAAATATCCACCTCGCACCTCGCACCTCGCACCTCGCACCTCGCACACCTCTGTACGTACGGGAGACCATACTAGCCGAATCGCGCGTACACTTACTGGCTACGATGACCATCAGTTGCAGTAGTTCTTGTCGACCATCTGCGTGCACTTTCAGCAGCGCACCTCGCAGCACCTTAAGAACTTGCAGTCGCAGTCCTCGGTCACCTGCTCGACCATCGTGTGGTAGCCCAGCCCGCAGCACATCAGCCTGCAGCCGTCGATGCCGTAACTCGTGCGGTTGCACTCTCGGTGGCGCGTGCCCAGCGAGCCGATCATCGGGGCGTACTCTCAGAAGTCGGGCGACTCTTCCAGGTAGACGAGATCCTTCTTCGTCGGCTGCTTCTGTCCCTTGGTCTTCGGTCGCAGATGCGTGCGTCGCTTGTTAAGGTCGACCAAGGTCGCTCCGTCGAACCGCTGCTTCAGCATGCTCCCGATGCGCCGGAAGTCGGACATTTTGGGCCAACATACCTTGATGGAACAGGAACCGGAAACGCGGTGGCACTTGCAGACGATCTTCATCGTGCTGCGGATGGACTGTGAGCGGAAACGGAAGTCTGGTCGTAGGTAAGAGCATTATAGTTAATAGGTAATATATAGGTGCGGGCGGACAGCCGGGCACTTTGCCACATCCGGGACTTTCTTAACCTAGCAACCAGCTGTGCCGGTGAAAACAATAGCCTGTCTCCGTGACCCGGGCCCCCCACTCAGTAGCTGCGTTCACACGTATACACGGCCTAGCTGGTACCGTACTTAGTTGGTGCTAAGTTCTGGTAAAATGCGTTCACACGAGATACACGAGATTCGAGGCTTAGCTAGCTAGGTATAATATAGACTGGTACCCGGTCGACAGTTCCACACGCTACACTAACGTCGTGCAGCGAACGGGTAGCAGTCTAGGTTAGAGCGCTACAGTTTCGCAATTCACACGAACAATGCTTTCACAATGCGCGAACAACACGAACAATGCGTTCACACGACAATCAATACGCGGCCAGCGTGGTGCCGAATATACGCGGCTTAGTTGGCGCGGAATATGATTCCGCGCTAAGCAAGCCGGAGCAATCGCGGCTAAGCAAGCCGTGGCTAAGCAAGCCGCGTATATTTTAGCGTGTGAACGCAACTAAACTTCTCGTGTGAACGCAGCAAGTGTTATTTAGGGTACGTATATGGCTCGTTCCTTCCTTTGAAAGCACCCCCCCTATCTCAGGACTCGCCAAAATTTCTGAACCCCCTTTCGGGCTTTTTGCGGGTTTTTCCTGCCTTGGAGACCCCCTTAAATCCGGAACACTGCTTCTAATAGGGAACTAGGGAGCAATATTTTTACTTTTCAAAATAAAATAATTCTGAATGAGCTTTCAAAACTAGCAGGAATTTCAGGAATTTGATCCCGGGATTTGATAAAAGTTTTCTATAATATTCAAGATGAAAGAGAGAGGAAAAACACCCTTTTAGCTCATCTGACATAGTCAGATGCAGCTTGTAGAATCGCATGATCGTCCGTGCGTGCGTCCGTGCGTCCGTCACAGTTGGGCACAAATCTAAACGGCTCGACGTACGGTACGATATTCGGGACTGGGGGGTAATCCGAAAACGAGTTGGGATGTCGAAGCTGGGGGTCAAAGGTCAAAGGTCAAGAGGTGTAAAAGAAGGGGAACATTCCCTCCTTACTTAAGGTATAGGGAGGAAATGCAGAATGGCGGCCAAATCTAACGGCTCGACCTAGGCTCGTGATAGTCGGTGTATAGCATCATGGTAGGAAAAGCCATCACTGTGCCGAAATTGGAGGTCACAGGTCAAAGGTCAATGGGGCACAGGGCAGATTTTAGAACATTTTCTGAGGACATGGCGTGACCGAGCGATTGAAAAACTTTTTTGTTTCAGCGGTGACCTACTATTTTTATGGCTTTATTGAAAGGACCATGAAATGTGCTTTCCACTGACGTGCGAAAAGTTAAGTGGTGATAACTTTTTGACCCTCAAGAGGGGAATAAGGTTAAACATGGATTTGTTGACTGTTAACAAAGGAGTGAACTGCTTTTGCTATTAGAGCCCCCTCCAGCTCCCTTCCCCTCCCCCCCCCTCCCCCCGCCCCTCCCCCACCCTCCCCACCCTCCCCCACCCTCCCCCTACCTCCATCTGCGATAGTGGCGTGTCCTAACAATGATGTGTACGCAACTGCGTGTCTGCATATCTGCGCCTAACAAATGTGGTACTACGCACGACTGAAATTTTACGTTTATAATCGTAGCAACAGACCCTCAGATGAGCCCAGACGCTCTGCGGCTCTTGTTTAAAGAAATCTCCGGGTAAAAATTCAAATACACCCCTTTTTTTACAATTCTTGGGCCGGATCTTGTCGCGCGAAAATACCCCTTTACCGGAGATTTTGGGAACGCGCATGCGGTCCCTCCGATCTCGGAGTGGGGGGCCCGGGCTCCGTGAGCTTACACACGCAATACCCCATTTCAAACCAAAAGCATACTAATTTCCTTGCATATATGCCGAAAACGTGTGTAGTAGTAGGTTGTCACAATCATATATATTGCACGAGATAGAAAAGATTTTTTTTTTTAGCTGCCAAAATGACATAAGAGTCCAGAGAGGCGTGATAAGTCATAAGTGGCTGACTAGCTGCCACTAAATGTAAATGCAGTAAATGAGTAAATGTAAATGGTACGCACTGGAGTCCGTCAAAATTCTCCACTATTTGTTCTGATCATTTCGTGACAGGTAACTACTATTTTATAACTGCGTGTGTGTGTGGGTGTGTGTGTGTGTGTGTGTGGCGTGCGCGCGTGCGTGCGTGCGTGTGAGTGTCACTGTGTGTGTGAGTGCCTGTGCGTGTGCGTGCGTCTGTGTGTGTGCGTGCGTGCGTCCGTCCGTGCGTGCGTGTGTGTATGCGTGTGCGTATGCGTGTGCGTGTGAGTGTGAGTGTGTCACTGTGTGTGCGAGTGCGTGTGCGTGTGCGTGTTTGTGTGTCACCGTGTGTGCGTGTGCGGTGTGGCGTGTGCGTGTGAGTGTGTCACTGTGTGTACGTGTGCGTGTGCGTGTGAGTGTGTCACTGTGTGTACGTGTGCGTGTGCATGTGAGTGCGTGTGCGTGTGCGTGTGCGTGTGCGTACGTGTTTGTGTACGCGTGTGCGTGTGCGTGTGCGTCCGAGTGTGTCACTGCGTGTGCGTGTGCGTGCCGGTCCGAGTGTGTCACTGCGTGTGCGTGTGCCGTGTGCATGTGCGTGTGCGTGCGTGCGTGCGTGCGTGTGCGCGCGTGCGCGTTTGTGTGTCATGTGTGTGGCGCGTGTGCGTGTGCGTATGCGTGTGCGTGTGCGTGTGACGATGTGTCACTGTGTGTGCGAGGCGTGTACGTGTGCGTGGTGCGTGTGAGTGTGTTACTGTGTGTGCGTGTGCGTGTGCGTGCGTGCGTGCGTCCGTGTGCGCGCGTGCGTGTGCCTGTGTGTGCGTGTGCGTGCGTGCGTGTGCGCGCGTGTGCGTGTTTGTGTGTTCGTGTGTGTGTGTGCAAGTGCGTGTGCATGTGCGCGTGCGTGTGAGTGTGTCACTGTGTGTGCGAGTGCGTGTGCGTGTGCGTGTGCGTGTGCGTGTGCGTGTGCGTGTGCGTGTGCGTGTGCGTGTGCGTGTGCGTGTGCGTGTGAGTGTGTCACGGTGTGTGTGTTATTATCTACTCGTGCACATATGTATCTTACATAATGTCATAATTATAGCTACAGAACGGCTATCCATATACTCGTAAGGCATATTAGAAAAAATATCATGAAAAAAACTTATTAAAACTTTCAAACCAAGTGACGGATAATTCGTATCGTTATGCAGTAATCCTATGGGCGCCAGTGACGCGATCGTGTTGTTTTCACGCGGCGTTCTGCTGGTGGTCACGTGACTACTTATCTGTGACGTAGCTCCGCCCGCACCTATAATAACTCGAGATAATGTAATTTCGAGACTTTTAGACATATTTTTCTATGTAAATAAAAAATGTAGCTTTAATTGTGAAATCGTATTTAAAAAGTTACGAATTTTTATAAAAGCAAGATTTCAAGTTTTTGCCAACAAAAATTAACACAAAATATGTGAGAGGTCGGACCGAAATGAAGGCGGTTCGTCGTAGCGTTTACCCTTCGTCCAGCCTCGTTGTTGTGTAGGTTCGATCATCATGCCATCTCGTGCACGGGAATTCTCCTTCGAGTCGGTGAACTCTTTACCGAACTTCTCTCCATATCTGATGTCCTGTGAGCAACCTCCCCACTCCCACTTGTCCTTGGTGGGCAGCGAACGGACGCTGTCGTCGCATCCACATTCGTTTATATCTCCCTATGCCGACGACAAGGGACAGGAAGTGAAACTATTTAAGTGACAGCGAGGAAGGCATATAACGTTCGAGATTTGAGCATTTAATGAGCATTTAATTGCCTTTTAACATGGTAACTAGAAGTAAGATTGACCTTTTCCATTCATATTTGCAAGTTTGATCACACTTATTTAAGGTGCCATTTACTCAAGTTGCATTTAAACATTAATTAATTGGCAACTTCTTCGGGCAGATCCCCGACAGTAACTGGTTTAGGAAGTTTGTATATTACGTCATGTTTAGAGAAAGATGCTGCGTCATCTAAATTTGGCACAAATACCATTTCTTATGCGTCTATACGACCTGTCACTTTCTGGAAGAAAATCTCCGAGTATCGTCCCCATCAACAACATCGACTCGTGCTATGAAATGCACAATGCGTGGTTTTCCAGCAAGCTTCACCACAACAAAGTCACCCTCAATAATCTCCATGTCTTCCTCAGATATAGCTTCATTGGATTGATCATAAAGTTCTACTTCTAAGTCAGAATTGGATGAACTGCTGTCGAGGTCAGGTTCTGGTTGCTTTGTACGTTTGCTGAAAAACCATTTGGTCTTAGTTTTGGCCGTTTTGTTTTGTTGCAATTTCCTTTCTAATGGGGGTATCCGTTATTATTTTGGTGCTGCCTTTCTTTCTTCCCCTTGACTACCCTTTTGCTGGACCAGCTTTTGGTACCGGATGAATTTCATCCGGTGACAATTAAGTATCCGGTCCGTCACCATTAGCAGTGAGCTCTGCCACATTCTCAGCTTGGTCAGGCACCTTTTCTCATGGTGTTGATGGATTTTACTGTCGTCAAAGCAGAGGCGGAAAGCAGAAGGTCTCGGTGGCAGTAAAATACTAGACATGATAATGAACGTAGAATACGTTCTTACTACATTATACATTTGTCCACCGTGTAATACATTGTGTTCTTAGACAACCACGCGAATATGCAAGATACAATTAAATGTTATTTAGCTGTCAAATCAAACGTGCACTGTGCGCCATACCTTAACACTATGAATTTAACACATACTTTCTAAAAATATATTAGAAGAGCAGCAGAATATTAGAATTAAATCAACTTACATTTTTGCAGGCCGAGGCTTGACAGAACCGACAGTAGCGGTGACACCGACAGTAGTGTGTAGACTATAGTTATGTGACACGCAATACAGATACTGCCTTTACATACAAAACGCATGCTAGTAAACGCGGGAAAATTAAAACATGTTGCGCCCTCTCCACTAAACTAATTATTTGTACAAATAACAAACGTACCTAGCTGCCTTGGTGTCGTCGCTTGTCACTTGTTAAACTAGCACTTTTAATTAAGAACCGTTTTTTTTTACTATTGCACTGACGTTGAGGAGCTTGTAAGCTCATGTTGGTATATCTTTTACAAAGTACCGTTAATGAATAAATAAATAAATAGACTGATATAGGAAAATAAAATTACTTTATTGCTTTACGTTATTCTTAGTCTATGACTGTATAGGCCACAGTAATACGTAATGATATTTTGTAACAATTTCTCTGATGAAACGTATAACCGCAACTGCATAGTGCCTGTTGAATAGGCTAAGCGCTGGCTTATCGGGTGATTAATTTTAAGGCGATAATTTGCGCTTTCTCGCGCTAGATGGCACCGCGCGTCATTATCAAGCGTTATGAAACGCTGAGAACTGTATATATTGTTCTCAGATGAAACGGACCGGGAGTGCGGACTTACGCTTTCGACTTGCGAGTTTACGCTCGTTACCCTCGGTTACATTCTTGTAACAGCCAAAATAAACTGACTTCGGCAAGCAAAAACTTGCCAGCAGGATGCAAGAAGTCCAAGACCATCATCAACCTATTGCAACGGGCTTAAAGGTTACTAGTAGGCCTACTTGACGCAAAAACGTAGCTGGCTCTCGGCAATTATAAACCCATAGGAGCAAGGAGACGGTGTGGCAAGCGGCTCCTAAACCTGCAACACAACTTGTGACGCTAATAGCCTTAACAACATAAGATCAATAATTACGCTTGGAATAAGTACCTCTTACTAAAAATCGCTTGCAACCTAATTGCCACGCACGCGGGAAGTTAGCTGGGCACCACCGACCGCTATTTGCTAGCATATTAGGCAAAATGCTGGATAAATATGTCGATATGCGTACAGCACGTTTATCGTAAAGGTCTAATTAAGGTACGAGTGGCACGCCTTTAAGTAACTACTATTAACGCAGAGTGAATATACACAATGGAAAAACTGTATTAATTGAATAGTAGGGGCCTACTGCTAGAGCTCGATCAGTGCATGCCTACTCGCGGGAAGGTCTCGAGTTGCCCCCGGAAGCCAATTAGTTACACCACCTCATTTTGTTGACGTCATTTATTTCGATACATCTTATTAGCTATTGATGGTTGATGGTCCGCAATTTCTTTTTTTATAATCGATTCTATTCAATTCAATTCAAGCTCAGACGCAGTTGTCTGTCGAGGCAGAGGGTCTAAAAGGTTGCAACGCGTTCTATAGGATACCGATTCGACGCACGCGTGTTGTTTAATTGCTATCTCCGAATCAGAGTGGCAACAGCACAAGATTGATAATTCTTATCATAAAAACGGGGCGGAATCACCCAAGTCAGTATATTCATGTAGTGTTATTCATTTAATATATTTATCCTTCCATCTCTCTCTGTTCATGAAGTGCGGAAGAATGAAAGAGTAAGAAATTCTCAAAGGTAGGACAAAATGGTCTCCTCAAGCCTTGGGGTTGAAATGTTTTCGTCAGTATTGATTGAAATTAATCATTTCAACATGTTAGTTGACCCTTGCTCTAATCGGAACAACATAATCGTAAAATTACCAATTGTCAATTGTCAATCATTACCCCACAAAATAAACAACAACAACAACAATATTTTTGCGTTGAGGGGCTTCGTGCCCACGGAGCTGTGTAAAATGGACTACTAAGAAAATCGTTATTAGTTCCACATGTTAAGCGTAATTTTTCGTACTCCAAATTCGTTTGACGCGTTTAAATAGCCCAATTGTCAACTTTCTCTCGTCTCTAGAGCTAAATATATTGCACTAGAAGTTCATCATTGCTTACTCGATCGTCTTTTTATAGTGGCACGGTTTTCTCTAGAATTAGGACGAGTATTTCACATCAAAGGAATTTTGGGGTTAGGAGAAGGAATATCAAAGGAAAAGTTTTTCAAATTAATATTTGCACTCAATTACCAACTGCACCATTTATACATTGAATTTATATTATTTGATCATAAAAATATAGCGGTACTGGTAGAAAGGTCGTAGATCATCATGACGCTGCAAAAGTGTACCGCTTTGGCTCAAACCCACCTAACAGAAATTAAGTCCCCTGCATTGAATACTGTGCAACAGGTTTCTAGATGCAAAAAGAGTAAATTTTTCCTCCTAATATCTGTGAACTTCATTGAAATCAAAGCTCATATAAGTAGCCTAGTATTTTGCGGAATGGGTTTAATAGAATCGACATAACCTTCCAGGTTACCACGTAAAAAACGTACTGTTCAATTTCCCTATCACTTAAAATTGCGATTTCAGCTTGCTGCGTCCCAGATGACTTTATTTGATATTTTTTGGTTCCCAGAATATTAAAATGGTCGAATCCCGCGTTCTAGAAAATTAATATTCGTGCCCCATATTAAACTTTAGACGATGACTCAAGAAAATTATCATTGTGATCCTGTAACGGTCTTGTGCGATGTAGACACCACATTGTTACCAAGGAGGCTGTTTAGGAAAGTATAGTGTAGAGATTGTATTGTCTAGATATTATTACCTTCTGAGAACAGAACATATACAGACCATGTTGTTCTCACGTCTAAAACCACTGATTGATTCTTACAAGTATTATATCACGCGTTCAACATTTGCCCATCATTAAACCCAAATTGCACGCTATCTATTAGCACGCAGAGGTTGGTAGGCCTAATATTACCCGATGACTAGAGGGTGGGTCATATTACGCGATGGGGCCGTTTAGCTCCACGACTCCCTACATAAATTCATTGAAGTCTTTGTAGCAAATATATATCATATATCTAAAACTAAAATAATGTTAATTTACAAGAACATAAAATCAATAAACATTGCATTTTCTATTGTATTCGCTGATTGGCAGAGATGGAAGGAGTGTATGGTAAGTAGTGGAGAAGAGAGGGGTGGAAACTGTGAAATGGACAGACACCAATCGTGATATATCGTTCATAATAATTATAAGATTACTCGGTGGATGGAAATGCTTCCACTAATAGAAAACAAGTTTGTGCTGTAGCCTACATATTCACCACAGTTTCAATACGTGTTTGTTTGGGCGGATCATACAATCCGGATAACGCTGGTCTAATAAACAGGCCGCTTTGTTTAGTTGGTTCAATAGACTCGTTCCACATCATCTGACTCCGATGGCCGTCAAAATATTATAATATCTTAGTTACATTTCTATCAAATTTCGACAGATAATAAATATAATACATATTTCTTACTAAGTCAATGCTCAAGTTTTTTTCGATATCTGATAATAGTATCGTATAAATAGATGTAGAGCTGTGATGTACCGTGCAACACTAGGCACGGGATAGGCCGGACGTTGTAACGAATCAGCAGGTTCGCAAAACGACAGCGTCACTCAGAATCATCGGTGTCATAACGAAACGACGTCACCTGGAGCATACTAGGGCACGAAGGGTCGTTGTCGTAACAGGTACTACAGATATGTACCCGAGGTAGTTTTAGGTTGTTTAGTATTATGT
>NW_014577279.1:111172-126550 GCF_000485595.1 Priapulus caudatus | reverse complement strand
AATACGGTCACATCTTCACAATTTCAGCACCGTTCGGGAGAAAACGCCAAATATCAAATAGGCATAATGCGTAGTTCTGAGTGTCGACATTTTGTCAAGTTTGCCATCGACCCGGCATAGAATTTAGTTCTGGCGAAGGCAGGAAATAAGTAGAGGGGCGGCTACGATTTTCTTAAAAAAGTACATCTGGCCGGTGGTTGTCTATGGATGCAGGTGCTTCAACGAAAATGCAGGATTCTGAGAAAATGACTGTTTATGAAGAACTAAAAGCCGGACCGCGAACAGTATGAGTGCCATACTCTGCCGATTGCCCTAGTAATGGCTCAAGGGGTCGTTGTGCGTAGACAGGTACTGATCAGATAATGTAACCCGAGGTACATAATGTATACACAAAGTGTACCAGACTTGGTACTGCGCAGAAGTGTAACCCGTAACACGCCTAACACTAACCCTAACCCTAACCGCTAACCCTAACTCGTAACCCTAACCGCCGATAGAGACCCTATAACAATAGCCGTCATATAAAAAGTATAAACATAGCCAATAGGCTAAACACACAGCGGAAGCCGAGCGCACGCTAAAAACCTCTCTCTCTCTCTCTCTCTCTCTCTTGCTTTCTGCGTAGCCTTGCGTCTTCAAATGGTATTGTGTCTCCCAACGGTGGCGTGAATAGAAGCCAATAGTCGGAATATATTACTATTGCGTCGTTTAGTTCACATACTACGAGAAGCCGTGAAATAGTAGTATTCGGCATAGTTCAACAGTGATAACGATGCTGCTGCTGACAAAACGAGCAGGTGGAAATTAAAATGCGGATTTAGCTGCATGCCAAGCAACAACGATATCGATTTAACGGTAGTTAAACCATAATGGAGCGAGAGAGAGAGAGAGCGCGAGAGAGAGAAGGGGAGATAACGCGATAGTACGGGGGTAGTAAGACGGAGGTAGAGCGTGCGCGAGAGAGAAGACAAGAGAGTGAAAAGCGGTGCGAGCAAGACAGAGACTGAAATACAGCGAGAGAGAAAGAGAGATCGAGAGCGAAAGAGAGAGAGAAAGAGGAGAAAGAGGGCGAGAGAGAGAGAGAGAAAGATGAGAGAGAAGAAGGAGGGCGAGGGCGAGGGCGAGGGCGAGGGCGAGGGAGAATGATACGATATAGAACGAGACGGGGCAGGGATAGAGAGAGAGAGAGGGAGAGAGAGCGATATGGAGCGTGAGCGGAGCACCGTTGGCAGCGCAGAAGCAGCAGCAGAGCGGTGATCGTTATGTTTATCAACCATTTCATCATTGGCCGCACGCTGTCATGTGACGCGCTGCGTTATTGAGGGTTCGTGCTGGTATTTAAGTTGTCGCTAAACATTTGAACTTGGTTGGATGTGCAGCCGGCGGCCACAGCGCTCGTGACATTATCAGTGGCAGACGACGACGAAGACGAGAGGGACAGAGCAAAGTGAGCAGAGCGGTGGCGACGCCAGGGGCGAGTATGAAGTAGATGCAGGGGGAGAGAAAGGAAAGAAGAGGTCGCATGAATACCAAGGAATAATGGCAGAGAGCAGCGATAACATTAACTCATCACCGGTGAGTGCATGTAATTGTATACATGAGGTTATGTTATCCCTAGCGACTATCAGTGAGCGTATAATACAGGAAATGTAATTTTTCTATTCCTGTAAAAGGGAAGTCAGCTACCCCAACCAATATTACCAGGAATGCAGAATATATATTTACCAGTGGGTATGGAGCCTCCCCTTTCTTTGTCAGGTTGGGTATAGCTTTTCTCATCAAACAGAATCTAGCTTTCCATTTATAATAAATAATTCATAATCTATAGTAGAGACCAGCATCTCCGCGTGCATGGATGAAGGGTTTCTGGTGCTGGTTGCAGCGGTGTGACATGCTTCCTTTAAACTATAAGTATAATCAAGAGCGTATTAAGAAGGTATCAAGAGCGTATCAAGAGCGTATTATAAACCTTCTTAATACGCTCTTAGTATAACTATATTTGCATAAATGTATGCATAGTTATTAACGACATGCTACTGTTTTGGCATTTGGTAAATCTCATATGGATATGCTACTCTTTTTCTTGTTAGTATTTGATATTTATACTTACTTACACTATCGTATTAGTACTTGAATATTGATGCTCGGTCGGCCAAACTGAACCGGTTTATACGTGTATTGTACGCGTGAATGTTAAATTGTCGACTTTGCAATATTTCGTGTCTAAGTAGTGTCGTTCCAATGCCGCAATTGCAAGGCTAGTTAGCCAGAGCCACCTAGAAATCCCACCAGATAGTTAGATCAATAGGCATGACCGTCTGCTAATTGTTATTTAAGGGTTGGCGTTGCAAGATTTCAGCTGATCATATGAACCGAGCTGTTTATGTGTGTTATGGGTTTTGGCATTGTATTTTGATCAATGGTTTCGATGTAGAAACAAGTACTGTGTCGTGGCCATGATCCTGGCTACTGCAACACTCCATATTTCGCGTGTTTTTATCAATTATTGATTTCTCCCCATACTCACATTGCATTGATTTCTGTTCTTACTCTTCTATCGTCGTTATCCAATTATTTCCTTACATTCTAGGAATTCTTCTCATTTCTTTATCTAGATGTTTGTCTCCGCATTCATGTTTGGCATAACCATTACTCACAAGTGGCAGCATTATGACAACAAATTGCTTTCTGGTTACGTCATTTATTATTACAATAGCGGAAACGTGGGCTCTACATGCATATAGCTGGTTATGTACTGGTTATCATTACTACATATGGTCATCAGTGATGAGGGATTAACGAAGCGCGTAGACCACCTGCGAATAAAGAACCTTATGACGGCCTGTAGCTGGTTGAGTAGACAATACGCACTCTGAAATATAGTCACACAAATATATTCATTTCCGAGGCGTCTACCCGTTAAGGCAGCCCTTCTGTTCAGAGATTCAACGTTCATCAAGCGACTATTACGATATCTAGCAGGAAAACGCCTCGCTTCATTGGTGAGGCCTGACTGTTCATGTATATTAAATGGGATGCATAATAATATCCATGTGCAAGCTCGAGAAGAGCCTGCCTAACGGATCCAGCGCATTGCATGATTCTTTCTCAATCGTTATTCTCTGCTTGCTTGATTGCTACTATATGCGTGCGTCACGGCTGAAGTGTGATGCTGAGGAAGCGACAGCGGCAAGAGTAAATAGATGCATCCTGTAAGCCCTGCTGAATTAAAACGTGACAAAAGAAGCTATTACCGGGTCTTGTGGCATTTGTGATGACATTTCGCTATTAGTGGCAATACTACTGGAAAGAAGAGAGAAATGTGTCACAGCAGCGTGTACTGTTGTTAGGAGAGAGTGAAGAGTTTAACCTAATATTACCCCTTTTCTCTCTCTCTCTCTCTCTCTCTCTCTCTCTCTTTCGTTCTCTCCCCTCTCTTTTTCTCTTTCGCATTCTTCCTGTTTATTCCTTTCTCGCTCTCTTTTGCTACCTGTGTCTCGTTTCCTCTCTTTATTTCGTTCTGTCTTGCGCTCTTTCTCTATTTGTTGCTCTATCTCTTTTTCTTATTTACTTTCCAGCTCTTCCTTTATGTTCTTTCCGGCCTCTCTCACGCTTTTTCTATCTCTAACATACTCTCGCTTTTCATCTCTCTCGTTCTCGTCCTCTCTAATGAACTCTTCCCTGCAAAGTAATCGCATTAGAATCCCTTCGAGTAAGATAATTCAGCGAAATCAACGATCCTTATATGGTTGGCAGCTAACAGGTGCCTGCGATTGCACCGCGAGCCAAACCTGGCGACATCCATTTGTTCTGCGTGGCACTCGCTGTGTTGGAAATATACGGCCCGTTCTCCCTGTCTCCGTGGCTCGATTCTGTTAGAAGTCGAATGCGACATGGAAGAGACGGGGAAATGCGCAGCCTTCCCATTGTTGTCGATGGAAATTGGTTTACAGCTCACATTGAACGAGTCCCTAAACCACAGTGACGAGGGACAACCGCTCTTTCACATTGCGAACGCTACATTATTTCTCAAACTGTGGGTCAATAGGCAGAACACCGCGGCGGCTGCGGCGAGCCTAAAATTAGGCTGACCGACGTAAATCGGAAGATGAAAAATTAATGGAAAAGCTACGAGGGTTTTTTGCTTCCCGCCCTCGGCTAAAGACCGCGACTAATTACTAAATACATATTACTAATTACTTATTAGTGAATTATTTACGGCTTGTCAACAGGTGGGGCATCATTAATCTGGTGGAGGCAGTGCCAGTCAGGTAAGGGCAGCATCAGTCAGGTCACCTTATAGCCTGCACTCCTCATTTTCCTACACTCGCTTCTTTTACCCGACAATCACTTTATTTCGCACGACCTTCAAAGGTGCCGCCTTCCTGCGGGGCATTGGTGGCGCCCTCAGGTAGCAGCAGTGGCGCGCATAACAGCTACGACTCTCGCGCTGAGGACCTGACTGCTAAGCTGCTGAGAGAGGCGCCGTTCGGCCATGCCCCCTCGTAGACGCGAAGATCACCACGCCTATGCTAAAAGATGTGTATAACGGGTCTCGTGACCCCTGGCTGTTTCCATGACGACCGTCATCGGGGAGCAAACATGCCGTCTCATCGTCAGGGCAGTTGCCGCTATGGGGAGGAGAACTGGTGCAGGAGAGTGGAGAGAAGAGAATCGATGCCGGCGCTCTACGGTAATGCTGGCCCGGACACGCCCTCGTAAGGACAGGTGGAAGAGCAAAACGGATTGGAAAAACGGAACGAAATGAATCAGACAGGAGAAACGAGGCCACGAGATGTGAGAGACTCTGATAGATTTATGAAAGGAGACGTTGGTTACGGTCGAAAGAGAGAGAAAGGAGAGAGCAGAGATGTGAAGCAATCAGTAGTAACTAACCTTACTGTCGCGCAGCTGATGCGTTTTAGGTAAACGTTGGGCTTACTGCCGCCGCCGCCGCTGCTGCTGCTGTCGTCGCTACTGTTGGCGCTGCTGCTGCTGCTGCTGTCGTCGCTACTGTTGCCGCTGCTGCTGCTGTCGTCGCTATTGTTGCCGCTGCTGCTGCTGTTGTCGCTACTGTTGCCGCTGCTGCTGCTGTCGTCGCTATTGTTGGTGCTGCTGCTGTTAGCGCTGCGGCTGCTGTTGCTGCTGCTGCTATTGGCGCTACTGCTGCTGTTGTTGGTGCTGCTGCTACTGCTGCTACTGCTGCTGTTTCTATTTCTACTACTTTTGCTGCCGCGGCTGTGGCGCGTTCTCAACGACCGCCCATTACGCTGTTGACTATCGCTACTTAAAATTCCGCACGATGTTGAGAGAGGAAGCGCTTCTCGTTACCTCCCCCATTAACCTCCCTGCTCCCGCTGTTGCCTCCTCTCCCTACATCCGTCGAAACCGCGGCAGCGTGCACACGGTCCATGTGGTATATATATATATATATATGTATATATATATATATATATATATTATATATTATTTACTAATTAAACTGGTTAATCGTTGTTATACATATATTGTTCTGTTACGTTCTGATCTGTCCTAGGCATCGTTGTTTCTTGTACGTAATATATACATATATATATATATATATATGTGTGTGTGTGTGTGTGTGTGTGTGTGTGTGTGTGTGTGTGTGTGTGTGTGTTGTGTGTGTGTGTGTGTAGGGTGTTGTGTGTGTGTGTGTGTGTGTGTGTGTGTGTGTGTGTGTGTGTGTGTGTGTGTGTGTGTGTGTGTGTGTGTGTGCGCGTGTGTGTGTGTGTGTGTGATATTCATAGACAGCATTTGACTGGAACGTACGCTATGGGGAACGGTGGTGTTAGTGAAAAATTGAGAGAGAGAAAAAGGAGAGAGAGATAGAGAAATATAGAGAAAGAAAGAGAGAGAGAAAGAAAAGATAAGAGAGAAAGAGAGCGAGAGAGAGAGAGAGAGAGAGAGATTAGTGCAACTGGAGATGGGAGCGTATTTAATTTAGCTGAGGGACACAGGAAGAGAGGAACGTAGCCTGTACCTGCCGTGATCATGCACACACGCTGAGACACGATGAAACGTAAACATCTCACTACTCTCGTACATACTCTCGACGATTATAATTAATGCTTGGACATAGTAATAAATGGAAGTTCTGTCATAGAGAATGCTTATCTGATCTCATAACACACAGTATACCCCAATACTCATTTATGCTAATCACTACTAGCATTGGTAAAGATGTGAACACACAGGCATATATGCATATGAGAGGCTAATAGAATAAATTACTTGGCATTTGATGTGATGTGTGAGCATGCATTCGTGCGTTTGTGTGAGTGTACGTGCGTGCATGGGTTACACGCGACCAGTCTGCGATAGTCTTCTCTTTGCATGCCGCCTTTCTTCTGAATACCATATGCTCAATGAAAAGGCAGGAGTAGCTAATGTTCCAGTCCTCTCTATCGGAGATGGTTGATTTTAATATTTGTCCAAAACGCTATCGACACAAGCAAGTGCGTCTATTCATCGACGAGTGTATTAGACTGTAACGTGTCATCGATGCTGTGTTTGCATTGACCGATTTCCATGCTTGATTGACGAGTGGCCACGGTGGTGCTTACTGGTTGCCCTATTTTCACTTAATAAGCACGCAGACAACGGCGAGGGAGGAGTGCCTACCGTGTCTTCAGACACTGCCCCTTGACTGTGTGCTGCCAATCTACTCTCCATAACTAGGGCCTTTACTAGCCTGGCTGCCTTCCCATGTAAGGCTCTTACTAGCTTGGCATTCCTTCAATAGAAGGATCATACCAGCCTGGCAGTCTTCCCATAGAAGGTTCATACTAGCAGTAGCTTACTCTATTTTTAATTTTTAATTCAAATGCATGCGCATGATAAATTTTTATTTTTTATTTTTTTAAATATTTTGCGATGAGCCTCACTAGCCGATGTCTAAATATATAGCAGCCTATTGCTAACAAATGGTATGTAGTTAGAGACATGCTCTCTTGTTTGATCACATGCCGGCGATTTAATACTTTCTTGTACAGGAAACGGGACACGTCGGAAGCACAAATTAACACAGCATGTCTAACGAATACTAAATATTCACATCCCATCCCTAAATTCTACTCGGTTAAAATATTGGTGCGATTATTGATCTAAGAAACTAGTAGCCATCTAGCGGCAGGCGGTTCTTAGCGAAGGGCGAACAAAGGCGGCTTGATATCATTACAGCATAGATTGTGAGATTAGTATTATTGAAAGCAAATTTTTAGAACTTTCATAGAGCGGAAACCTGTTTTTAAAGGAGGCTTTTGGGATTTCCACTGGTGACACGTATATGCAGATGAGTCCTGTGCCCGGGTGGGGGGGGCATTCTCTGCAAAATAGGGTAGGTATATGTGCCACTTGAGAGATGGAATTGGGGGGCTCCGGTACTAACTCAGCACATCAAAATGGGGGTCTCCGGAACTAGGGTTTGCTGGAAAACATGATACTCCGGAACTGGACATGTTTGCGAGAGGGGGCCTCCGGAACGTGCGGAAAAAGTAGGACCTATGCTCCGGGACGGGAAATATGTGAAAAGGGGGGTCATAACCGCGGCACATACGTACCATGCAATATATAGTGAGTGCCCCCGGTGTCCTGTACTATTACCCGTCGACATCAGCTCTTCTTACTACTCTCTGCTTATTTCTTAATGCGGAGCATTGTTTTGATGAATGAGAGAGATGATGACGCATGGCAGCCGCTAGAGGGCGCATGTCATCCTAGGTCATTCACATATAGAATTAATTGTGCCAGCTTGCACCTACTCGGCATTTCTGAGCCCTCACTGATTGGTCTTGCACCATTACTGTGTAGCGTAATCTAGCTTTCACAGACGCGCAAATCTTTCAAAGCTGCTGCTGCCGTGCGTGATTCATGGTATGCGGAACATAGCTGCTCTCTTACAAGTATACTTGCACAAACACAAGCACAAGCACAAGCACAAGCAAAGGCAAAAGCGAAAGTACAAGTATAAGTATAAGTATAAGTATAAGTACAAGTATAAGTATAAGTATAAGTATAAGTATAAGTATAAGTATAAGTATAAGTATAAGCACAAGCACAAGTATAAGTATAAGTATAAGTATAAGTATAAGTATAAGTATAAGTATAAGTATAAGTATAAGTACAAGTATAAGTATAAGTATAAGTATAAGCATAAGCATAAGCACAAGCACAAGTACAATCACAAGCACACGCATAAGCATAAGCAAAAGCAAAAGCATATAGATAAGTATAAGTATAACTATAAGTATAAGTATAAGTAGTAAGTTAGTGTTAGTGTTAGTGCGAGTACAAGTACAAGTACAAGTACAAGTGCGAGTGAGAGTGAGAGTGCAAGTATGAGTATACGGATAAATATAAATGTAAGTATAGGTAATAGGTATAATTAGATGTACATGTAAATGTTTTCCGACGCTGAACTGTAGCTATGAGCAGCGAATTTGCGTGGCTGGCGTGAGTCCAGGTATGTATATATGCTACGAATTTAGTCATGTGTAATGTCGCCAGCTGGCCACGACACAGCACCATAAACGACCGTTATTAATTGCTGTTTGAAATGCGGCTGGCTGCTACTGCTACCTGCATGCACGGTAGGCTACATTCATCATCACGCTGGCTTCACCCGCGTCTTATATACGCGCGCGATTATAGAAAATGCAACCGTGCCGGTGTGCCTGCGTGGGTATGTGAGATATAGAGGGCGTACGTGCACGCGAGTGAGTGTGTACGTATATGCATGGATGCGTTTGCTTGTGCGCGTACAGCATGTCTATGCGCGCGTGCGCGCGCGCGTGTGTGTGTGTGTGTGTGTGTGTGTGTGTGTGTGTGTGTGTGTGTGTGTGTGTGTGTGTGTGTGTGCGTGCGTGCATGTTTGTATGTGCGTATACATGCGTGTTTGTATGACGACAAGGAAGAGAGATGGTAACGGTACTGACATGAATAATTTGTGTGCACGCACATGTGAGGCTAAAAATTGGGCGTACATAATCTCAAATGATATACAACAATGTGGATCGACGTTTAGGGCCGGCTATTTAGTAGGGAAATCGAAAGAGAGCGCGCGGGGTAAGAGGGGGAGCAAGAGAAAGAGCGAGAGAGAGAGAGAGAGAGATAGAGGAAGAAATAAAGAGAGACGGGTAATGGAAGATTGGATGGCTTTTAGTGACCGCGTCTGCGTAGGAATCAGTGGGTAGTGGTAAGGAATAGTAGAGGAGTTTAGGGCATGGTGAAATGTAATGGGGAATAGTATAATGCTTTTGAGAATGGTGGAGCGCAACGAGAAATAAAAAAAATGGCGCAGCATTTTAACGAATGGTGATGACCAATGAGAGAATGATGGAACACCAGTAAAACACATTCGGTTACGCAGGAATTATTGGGCAAGAAATCGATGTGGGGTGCGGAACGGCGATGTGCTAGAGTGACTCTTAATGAAAAGCGGTGCTTGTTTTGCTCTTTCCTGGTGAGATGGCGGATGTAAAGAGTAGGCCTTTTATTAGTGATGTTCATCCAGCAATAACTAGTGAGTCATTTCATTCCGCTATGTTGCACATTGTCGTGTGAGTATATAATAATGTCGGTAAAAGATTATATTAAACGAATTATCGTCTATTCCAGTCAATGTATAATTATAATAATAATATAGCGGTCAGTGTTAAAGGCAGAGAGTTCAGTTAGAGCCACAGGTCAGATGAAACAACGACTGATAGGTCACATAGACGGTGGTCATCTTACAGAAGGCACAAGGGTTACATAGGTTCCAAAGCAGACAGAGATCACCTAACGGCTACCCGTAAATAATTTAATTATTAAGTCACACAGTGGTATGGGTTTTAACTAGATTATGTCACAGAACAACCATTAGCACAGCCATTGCACAAGTATCACACGCAACTAGGGCGACGCAGGAATATCGAAAAAACTGCGCAACGCTTTCAATACACTGAAGCCTTGGACTGATCGATAATTTCGTGGCTTGTATTTAGCGTGCTATGCTAGCACTTTTCCACTGCAATGACGGCGTTATCGAGTCCCCTAAAAGCAATTTGCTCATTACGCAGGCTTTATTTTGGTTTGTGAATCTTTGTTTGTTTTCTCAGGAGCCAAACACGTGCTTTCTGCGCGCAGTCAAATAAGAAACCAAGGAGCTGCTGGTGGCGAGCTAAATAACTTGCGAAAACGTTTAATTGGCGTATGTGTAAAAAAGGCAAAATCTCCATCATTGTTATATTAAGAACAGTTAAACCTCGTGTTTGTTGAGCAGAGGTAACCTAGGTGTGTTTGAATTAGCCTAGTCCCTTTTGGCTGTTAGGCCCGAGCCAATTTTGTAGATGTTTATAATGGTTGACATATGATTTGGCATCTACAAGTGTCTAATAGAGACCGTTGTCCATTCTATAAAGGTGACTGCTGACGCAGGGTTGACTGCATTTCTTATTCATTATGCAATTTCTTATTACAGAGGTTTATGTAGAAGACTAGAAAAATATGACATCTAACGTTGTTTGGCAGTGCTCGATCTGTGATACGCACTCGCCCATGTAGCTGATGATGTCGTATTTCCCTGGTGAGGAGACATCTGCAGGCATTTTTACTGCATCTCGAGTGTGGCGCTCCATTTCTCTACCACCGCAAAGTCAGAGCAGACGCGATACTAATGCATCGCGAGACGTTATAGTAAAAAGCGCCGACAGAGTTATATCATTAAAGAACTCGCACGAAGGCGTCTTGTGCCGCGAGTGAAGAATTATGCATTTGAGTGCAATTCTGTCGCCAGGTACTGCAGAGTTGCGGTTGTATTTAGAAGTAACGCTGCGGTCTTTGCACGAATGCGTATGCGCACATACTAAAAAACATATACACACACAAACAAACAAACACACATACACACACAAACAAACAAACACGCACGCACGCACGCACGCACGCACGCACGCACAAACAAACACATACACGCACGCACAAACACGCATACACACACACAAACACACACACACACACACACACACACACACACACACACACACGTACACGCACGCGCACACGCGCACACGCGCACGCGCAAACACGCCCACACACACATACACGCACAACGCAACAAACGCGCTTTCCGGTTCTTGTCTACTATAATCGTGCGCGTATATAAGACGCGGGTGAAGCAAGCGTGATGATGAATGTAGCCTACCGTGCAGGCACGTAAAAGTAGCAGCATTCCGCCGCATTTCAAACAGCAATAATTACCTTCACCAAGGTGTTGGCAGGAGGTTATGTTTTCACCGGCGTGTGTTTGTTGGTTTGTGGGTTTGTGCGTTTGTTTGTTTGTGTACAGCCTAACTGAAAAAGTTATGGACGGATTGTCATAAAATGTTCAGGATAGGTCAGAAATGGGGTAACTGTAGAGGATGAGACGAGATTTTGGTGGTGATCCGGATCCAATTAATTAATTAATTAATTAATTAATTAAATTTTTAGGATAGGTCAGAAATGGGGTAACTTAGAATTCATGACATTTTGGTGGTGATCCGGATCCAATTAATTAATAAAAAAATTTACAGTGAGAGAATTGAGGTGCCTTGGCGGAGGTGTGCGCTCTCCGAGTGCTCTAGTTAACGATAGTTTATGGCGCTGCGTCGTAGCCAGCTGGCGACATTACACGCAAATAAAAAATTAACTTCTGAATAATAATACAGAGACTCACGGCATCCACGCAGTTTCGATGCATCAGAGAAGATGATTGTATACATAATACTCATACTTATACTTATACTTATACTTATACTTATACTTATACTTATATTTATACTTATACTTATACTTATACTTATACTTATACTTATACTTATACTTATACTTATACTTGTACTTATACAGTCTTATACTTATACTTATACTTATACTTATACTTATACTTATACTTATACTTATACTTGTACTTATACTTATACTTATAATTATACTTGCATTTGTACTCGCACTTACACCTGCACCTGCACTTACACTTACACTTACACTTAAACTTACATTTGTGCTTGCCCTTGCACTTACACCTACACTTACACTTACAGTTCTGAGAACATGTACACATACATGAACGCGCATGTGTAGTCATAAAATGTCGACTGCTTTTGGGATTTCATCAGATCGTTTTTCTATAGAGTATCTTGCGATTGACGGACGTTTCTTCTGCACTTTACTGCCATTATGACGTATAGTATCTCACTAAAAGAAAATCCATCGAATGGAGGCGGTAGAGCAGAGCACTTAGCTTTCCATAGGGATGCCACTCGGTCGTTCTTGCCTGTGGATTTATGGATGCATGCATGGATGCATGCATGAGACGTGGTGATTGTCAAAGTCTCAACTGACAATTTGATGACTGATAAACTTGTTTAGAGCTTGTGTTTGGCGCAGTTCGCGTGGGCAAGCTGTGACAATGGCTCAGCTCCTAGCATATGACCATTGACTTGGTTCTTTTTTGATAGCTTATTGCTGCTTCGCATGCATCGTGAATTTGCAATGAAGTTTGCGAATTCACAGCGAGATTGGTCACAGCTGGACAAGTACTAATCTACGTATTGCAGTCCGAAAGTTCGTTAATATTACAATATAAAATCGTCATTCAACATTAAACTTCATTAACCTCCTCTAAGCACTCCCCTCCCGCACATACATATTTGTGAACTGTTCGAAAATGATCGGAAACGTGGCATCAGAAACGTCATATTATGTCTACAACGTTTCAGTACTGATATCGTATATGTAATACCATTATAGATAGCTACTATATATATAAGAGATGAGCAACCAATGACGTTAGGCATCTGAGTGGATACAAGCATATGCACTAGGGGCATGGAACGCTGCCAGAGCACCGCCGGTGGCGCCATCTTGAATGCCTCTCGAGCACATTCCGTACTAATAGGTTACCGTTTACGAGTAATAAGTCAAGCGCGTCTACGATTGTTAGATAGCTAGCTTCGCCAAACAAACTGTGCCAAATACAGAGACACGCCTGCCCTAACGGCATATTGATCTCTATTACGAGCCGGTTCGCCCACGATTGCCTAGCAGTGCGCTGTGAATCTGTTCATACGTGCATTGATGTAAAATCCTATAGCATCACTGACACGGTTGTCATGCTTTTATTGACAGTTTAAGGTCTCACCTATATGACACATCGCGTCACAATCTGCCCGTGTATTTGCGCTCGGTGTACATTGCCTTGTCTGTGGAACATACCTCAACGGCATGCTACTAAAACGCTAAACTGTGTAATGGGAGTGCTTCTTTGCTCGCATAGTGAACGCTCATTAGTGCCTTGTCACTGTCGTATACTTGTCTAAGATAAAGGCTCCGTTATCGGTTTTCATGGGAGTTTGTCCGTGCGGCTGGAAATACAGGAGGAAGAGTGTGTGCAGTAATCTTGGATCTCTCTCTCTCTCTCTCTCTCTCTAACACACACACACACACGCACGCACGCACTCACGTACGCACGCACGCACGCACGTACGCACGCACGCACGCACGTATGTACGTATGTATGTAGGCACGTACTGAGTGTGTGTGTATGTGTGCGTGCGTGCGTGCATGCATGCATGCATGTATATGTATGTATGTGTGCGTGCGTGCGTGCATGCATGCATGCATGTATATGTATGTATGTGTGCGTGCGTGCGTGCGTATTTATGTATGCATCGGTAGCGGAACAGCGTAGCGGCGTTGATAACTGCTGCCGACGAGTTATAACAGTAACGGCACAAAATGCTCGGGGAGCGGCTGAGCAGACATAGATGATGTGTCTCTGTGTGCGTGAGAGGGAACGGATTAGGGGATAAGTGGGCTTGATAAGCGGAGAGTGGCGGAAGGAGATGACGAGGAGAGAATAATTAGGTATATGTGATACATGATGAGGAAGAGGAAGGCTAGAGAATATGATAGTGAATCTGAGATAAAGGCAAGGTGAATAGGAGAAAACCAGGAAGAAAGGGTGAGGCGAAGAGCTTAAGGAGGAGAAGTAATTTAAAAGAAGACATCATGGCGGAAGCTGATAGGAGAGCTGTTAAATGCCGTATAGCGGTCTCGCTAGCCGCCCGAAGAAACTCTGACGTAGACCCATTTCACGGATTGTGGCTGACATATCAATTTTGCCTAACATCGATCCGCTTTTGTCTCTCCTAATTAGATTTTGGTCTCCCCACCCCCAATAACCACAGATCCATTTATGTGTGTGCTTGTGTGTGACGTGGGCTTGTGTGTATGGGTGTGTGTGTGTTTGCATGTGCGTGTGTTTGTGTGTGCGTGCGTGCGTGTTTTTGTGTGTGCGTGCGCGTAAGTTCATGCGCGCTGCATGCGTGCATGCGCGTGTATACGGGTGTGCGTGGTACATTCGCGTACATGTATGTGTGCGTGCGTGCGTTCGTTCGTGCGTTAAGGCGGTGTGCTAGTGCTCAGTTATCACACCGGCTCTATGTACCGCCTATTAGCCCAGGGCTCAAGATACGAGGGTCACGTTGATCTTAACTGCGGTTGCAGGCGCGTGTGCAGCTGCGGGTACGGCAACGTACAGCAGATACAGCGTCTTGTAGACGCGTGTGGCGCCGGTAACACGTGGGTACACGCAGTGCACGGGCGGGACACGTCACGTATACGACTAAACGCTCTGTACACGTCGGCGTAGATCGGCGGATACAGTTGATCGTACACCGCATCGTACAGCGCACGTACACGGCAGGTATCATCGACGGGTAATACGAGACACGTACACGTGCAGATATACACGCACGTACAACAGATGGTACGGCGACGACACGCGCGGTTACACGAACGTGCACGCTGAGTACGAGCGTGCGGACACGGCAGTAACAAGAGACACGACGTACGTGCGTGTGACCGCGCTGTACGTGCGGTGTTATCGGGTGTGTACGTGCGTGTATCTGCGTCCTGTACGTTGCGTGGTGTACCGCGGTGTATATCGTGCGGTGTACGCGCGTGTACGTGCTTGGACGGTTGCGTGTATCTTCCGTTGTACTCCGCGTGTACGTGCGTTGTCCAGGCGTGCACGTGCGTGTTAACCGCTGTTACGGTGTCGTGTATCTTGTTGTGTACGGCGTGTATCTGGCCGGTACGGCGTGTACCCTGGTGGAAGTGCGTGTAGGGTGAGCTGTCGTGGCGTGTTCGCGCGGTGTCCCGGTGTAGCGTGGTGACGTGGTGTATTGCGTGTAGCGTGCGTGTACCGGTGTATCGTTCGTCGTATATCCGTGTGTACCGCGTGTCGTGCGTTGTACCGCGGGCCGTGCGCAGGTGACCCGCGTTGTACGTGAGCGTATCTGTCGTGTACGGTGGTGTATCGGCGATGTACTG